>NC_057809.1:404517319-404675197 GCF_018294505.1 Triticum aestivum | reverse complement strand
ATCACCGCCCCCGACGTCGCTTGCCGCCCCTGCCGCCGCCCCGTCCGCCTCGTCGCACCGCCGCCCGCCGCCGTCCTCCTCTCGGCCGGATCCGGCGATCCCCAACTCCGGCGCCCCCAGGAACAGCTCCGGTGAGCTCGGATCCGGCGACCTTGGGACGCATGCAAACCCTAGATCTAGCCGGGGTTGACTTCTTCCCTCTCACCCAGTAATTTTACGCACTTTTCATGGCATCATATCTCCGCATCCGTAGCTCCATTTTGGGCGTGTAGCATATCAAATTGTTCGTTTCGACGAGTACTTCATTTCATTCCATTGCGCCATGTTCATTTGAGTTCATCTTGATGCCCTAAAGTCTGTTGCAAGAGTGCTAGTTTATATTAGTTTCAGATTCATAACAGCAATTGGACTTTTGTCATTTTTGCCATGATTGATGTGTGGCTCCTATGAACTTGAGCCCTACATGAGTTTTTGAAGTATGCCATGCCATCTTTACAGGGGTGTATGCCATGTATTTTTATGATCTTTGTGGTGACTAGCACAAGCATGCAAAGTAGCCCTCGTAATGTTGCTAAGTACAGGGACTTAGAAATCTTCTAAGTCGTTGTTCTATCAATATTTTTATGCCATGTATTCATATTGCTACCGAGTGATCCGTGCCTATTTTGAGCATCATCAGTAAGGATGTTTCGTAGATATTGTGGTTCTCTCTCCATCCATGCCTTTGTTTGCAATTATGGAGCACGCTAGCTTGACTCAATCGAGCTCTACTTTTGCTATAAAATGTTCCTAGCAGAATGTTTACGTGTCAAGCATTTTTGCCGTGGTTGTTGTAGTTGATCCATGCATGCTTTGTTGTTGTTCTTGCCATGTTTAGCTTTTATGCCATGTCTACTTGCTGGGTGTATGCTTAGTTTGTCATGCAATGCCTTGTGGTGAGTGCATAGAGCTCGTAAACATGCCTACTTAATATCTGTTTTGCCATGTTCCAGTTTTCTTAGTCTGAATCTGTTAACGATAATTGCTATGTTCACATGGTTGCCATTGTATTTTTTGATCCCTTTTGGCTTATGGTCAGTAAGGGACTTTTGTTGTATGCTTTGAGTAGCTTCATGCCATGCCTTTCTTTGCATTGATATGTTCCTGTAGCATGTTGTTTTCTTGCTCTGAACATTGCTTCCCGATGTTAAATTCCTGACATGTTTATTTCACTAAGTCAGTAACCTGATATCTTTTGCACTTTTGCCATGCTTGTTTAAACTTGCTATTGAGTGAATTTGTCGTAGCTCAGTGTTCATATTTTGTCAAGCATCTTGAGTGGATCCCTACCATGTGCTTTGTTGCTATGTTAGAGTGCTGTAGCATGTTGTTCTTGATGCATTTAGATGGCCTCGTGCTGTTAATCGCAGACCAGTGCCATATTTGTTTTGCTTGTCATTTGCAAACCGTGCATCCGATTCCGGTGATCTTTATATCGATTTAGACCGAAATCAACCCATCTTTCCAGTGGCACCCTTGGTTTTCCAAGTTGAGGCCAGGTTCAATCTTTCCTTTCCAAAACATGCATATGCATCGCATATCACATCTCGCATATCATGCCATGTTTTGCATCATGTTGTTTGTGCATTGCACGTGGTTGATTGTGTCTCCCTTTGCTTGTGTTCTTGCTTTGGGTAGATCCAGGAGACGAGTACATGATCGAGGAGCCCGTTGAGTACATTTACGGGGATCAAGCTAACGTCAACTCAGAGAATTTTGTAGGCAAGATGACCATACCCTCGAAATCACTTCTATCTTTGCTTGCTAGATGCTCGCTCTATTGCTATGCCTATGTTGTGATACCTACCACTTGCTTTCATGCCTCCCATTTTTCCATGTCAAACCTCTAACCCACCTTGTCCTAGCAAACCATTGTTTGGCTATGTTACCGCTTTGCTCAGCCCCTCTTATAGCGTTGCTAGTTGCAGGTGAAGATTGGAGGTTGTTCTTTGTTGGAACATGTTTATTGTTGGGATATCATTATATTATCTTGTTTTTTTAATGCACCTATACACTTGGTATAGGGTGGAAGGCTTGGCCTTATGCCTGGTGTTTTGTTCCACTCTTGCCGCCCTAGTTTCCGTCATACCGGTGTTATGTTTCTTGATTTTGCGTTCCTTACACGGTTGGGTTATAATGGGAACCCCTTGACAGTTCGCCTTGAATAAAACTCTTCCAGCAATGTCCAACATTGGTTTTACCATTCGTCACCTAGCCTCTTTTTCCCTTGGGTTTCGCGGACTCAAGGGTAATCTTTATTTAAACCCCCGGGCCAGTGCTCCTCTGAGTGTTGGTCCAACCTGTCAGCCGCCGGTGGCCACCAGGGGCAACTCTGGGCTGGCCTAGCGGAAGTTTGGACAATCCAGCGCACCCTGAGAACGAGATATGTGCAGCTCCTATCAGGATATGTCGGCACATTCAGGTGGCTTTGCTGGTTTAGTTTTACCATTGTCGAGATGTCTTGTAACCGGGATTCCGAGTCTGATCGGATCGTCTTGGGAGAAGTAATATCCTTCGTTGACCGTGAGAGCTTGTGATGGGCTAAGTTGGGACACCCCTGCAGGGATTTGAACTTTCGAAAGCCGTGCCCGTGGTTATGGGCAGATGGGAATTTGTTAATGTCCGGTTGTAGAAAACCATAAACTTAACTTAATTAAAATGAATGAACTGAGTGTGTGGCCGTGATGGTCTCTTTTCGGCGGAGTCCGGGAAGATAACACGGTCTCGTGTTATGCTTGAACGTAGGTTGTTCCAGGATCACTTCTTGATCATAGTTTCTCGACCGTGCCTTTTCCTTCTCTTCTCGCTCTCATTTGTGATGTTAGCTACCATACATGCTAGTGCTTGCTGCAGCTCCACCTCATACCTTTTACCCTTCCTATAAGCTTAAATAGTCTTGATCGCGAGGGTGTGAGATTGCTGAGTCCCCATGACTCACAGATTACTTCCAAAACCAGATGCAGGGACCGATGATACTGCTCTAGGAAATTCGACTGAGCTCTAGTGGGAGTTCGATGAGGACTCAGGACGATACTATGTTTCCTTTCCAGATGATCAGTAGTGGTGCCCAGTCTGGGCGATCGGGGACTTTGTTGCATTTGGGGTTGTTCTTTATTTTTGTACCGTAGTCGGACCTTGATTGTACCTGGATGAGTGTAATGATATTTATGCTATTGTGTGACATGGCGAGTGTAAGCCAATTATGTACCTCTTTTCCTTATTCATTACATGGGTTGTGTGAAGATTACCCCACTTGCGACATTGCTTACAATGCGGTTATGCCTCTAAGTCGTGCTTCGACACGTGTGAGATATAGCCGCATTGTGGGCGTTACAAGTTGGTAATCAGAGCCTTCCCCGACTTAGGAGCCCCCTGCTTGACCGAATCGTTCACGTTGTTGAGTCTAGAAAAATGTTTTGAGTCATTTAGGTTTATATATATCGGAGAGTAGGATTCTTTTACTCCTGAGTCCCTTCGTCGCTCTGGTGAGGCATCCTGACGTAGGGTTTTGACTCTTCTCTTCTCAAATTTCACTAAAAAAATTTAGGATCACGCGGATATCTTGGAATCGTTCTGATGGTTTTGTGATGAGAACATTGTTCTTGGTGCCTCCTGACATTTAGGGGTTGTGGCAGTGTCCCGGGGAGTTGAGCTCCGAGGTGTTGTCGTCACAATTTTATCATTGCAGTTCTGGAATACCTGAGTTTCGCCAACATCGAAAATCTCTTTTATGTAGTTGTTGGTGAGATAACCTCGACTCCACCTAGTATTGGGGCGGTAGTTGGGGAGTATTGCCATAACTCGTACAAGGGATGCTTTTTGAAGGTTGAGGTAAATGATTTCCAAAGGTTTCTTGGTTATGTGTTGAAGGATGGATACAATTGGATGTAGGAGTTGCTAGCTTTGGGTGAGATATTATGCTTCCCCTGTATCCCCAACACCTGATTGCATAACCGGGAAAGGTTCAGGAGTTTCATAGGTGGGAATTCATGTAGCTCTAGTATTTCTTCCGCAGATATTTGGTTTGTGATTGGGTAATCCTCACCAAGTATTTGTTCTTGTCCGTACCTTGTTGTTTTATTCTTCTACCTCTATCTAAGTGGCTTCTCAATTTGTGGAAGTGTGACCATTTCAATTGGAATGCATTCGTTCATTTTGTTCGGATGTAAAGACTATATGTTGCAAATTTCTATCCTTTTGATTCAGCTTGAATATATGTCTGTCAAGATGCTAACGGATGTCACCCTCTTCAGGATGGCTCCTCCAACGCGTCAAAACCCTGAACCGCTGCCACCACCTCCACCTTCGGAGGCATCGCAAGCTGTGATGGCCGCTACCAATGCAAACACGTAGCTGATCATGCAACTCTTGCAAGAGCGCAACCAAGGGAACCAAGGCCATGGCAACAATCAGAATCAATTTGCTACACTCAACTAGTTCCTCGCTAACCAGCCAAAGACCTTCAGTAACTGTGTCGAGGCAACAGACGCTGATGATTGGCTCATGGATATCTGCAAGCATTTTGAGTGCAGCAACGTCAGGCCTGAGGACTTTGTCAAGTTTGCTTCGTTCCAACTCAAAGACCAAGCTGCTGAGTGGTATCAGCAATACAAAGATTCCAGAGGAGGTTGTGTGATTACCTGGGATGATTTCCATCAAGATTTCAAAGCTCACCACATTCCTCAGAGTGTTGTTGAGAGCAAGCGTGAGGAGTTCCGCAATCTGAAGCAAGGCAGCTTGTCTGTTTACCAGTATAACATCATGTTCCAGAAGCACGCTCGTTTAGCTAAGCAAGACGTCCCTGACGAGAAGAGCATGATTTATCAGTTCAGAGGTGGCCTCAGAGAAGATCTTCAACTAGCTCTTGTGCTTTTTGAGCCGCAGAAGTATGATGTGTCGGCGTTCTGGGAACGGGGGTCCCCAGACTTGCCTGCCTGCGGCCTACGGCGTGGCTCAAAGGGGGGCCCAGCACGGCCCATCTTCATCAACACAGACCCAAGACCCTCGCGAGGGGCCAAGCCTCGCGGGGCGGACGACACGGAGCTTCCTCAGGCACGGCCTCATCAGGCTTGCGCGTGAGGAGGCGGAGAGATCAAGGCGGGGTACCTCACGAGGTGCCCGTGACGCAAGCCATGACGACCAAAGGCGCCAGGCGGGCGCCAGCCGCGCAGTGTCGTCCTTTCCTCTTTGGTGCAAAGGGAGCAAGCGCAGGCGAGAGCATCAAGCAAAGGCACCCGTTTCCGTGCAACGAGACCAAGACCAGTCCAACGGCAGGGAGGAAGTCATTGTGGAGCCCAAGCCAACGTCACCACCAGAGCCTTTGGCAGGCGAAGACCAACTTTAGTTAGGATAAGTGTACCAGATGTTCCCCTTCAAAATGGCCAATTGTTGGCACCCTTCCCGCTCAATATTTGGGAAGAGGCCCAGGGCCTTTGCCTATAAATAGGACTAGCCACCCCCAGGGTAGAGGAGATCTAGAATCGTCCAACCCAGAAACAAGCTGGGATCGAGATGGAAATCAGAGAGAGAATCGAGAAGAGAGAGAGAGAGAGAGAGAGGGGTGACTGAACTCCTCCTAGCAGTTCATCCCCTCAGCCAAGAACAGACCCTCGCGAGGCTGTTCTTCCTTGTATTGCTCATCATCATCAGCCCAAGAGGCAATCCACCACACCACACACTGGAGTAGGGTATTACACCACAACGGTGGCCCGAACCAGTATAAACCCTGTGTCTCTTGTGTTGTTCTTTCCATAGCTTAGATCTTAGCATGGCGGTGGGGCGCATGTAGGTAGAAGGCAGAATCTCCACGCGCACCCCAGTGTTCGAACCTGAAGGGTCTGTTGGAACCCGAAATCCGACATTTGGCGCGCCAGGTAGGGGTGCACCGGAATTCGTCTTCCACCACCCCGTTCTCCTCCGACCATCGCATCCATGTCTGACGCTCGTCGGGCCCGCGGCGAGCACCGGGCCACTCTCGCTTCCCGCGTCGCCCAGACGGCTCCTATCAGCGGGCGTCCTCGCCGTTCCGCGTCACCTGCTGTCAACGCCGCCACCGGCCCAGCGGGGGACGAGCGGCAAGCATCGTCTCAGCATCCGTCCGTGCGGCAGGACGGCCGCACCGCTACTCCCTCGCTCACCCCAGCTGGTTCTTTGTCCCGCGCGCTCCGCGCACCCATGGAGGCTCGAGCTACGCTCATCGCGGCAAACGAGCTCCTGCGCTACCTCCCGTCGACGACGTCTACGAAGAATGGCTCGGCCGCATCGCCGAGCTCGTCCGCGCCGCAGGGGGCTCTCCTGCGCCGTCCGTTTCGCTGCACCGCACCCCGCCCCGCGCGGGCGATGAAGCTCCGTCGGCGCCCCGGCCGCCTCCTCCTCAAGAAGGCGCCATGGATCCAAGGCGCGTGGCCCCTGGGCAGAACCCGCTCCGTTAGGTGCCAGCGCGGCAAGAGCAGAGCTGCCAAGAAGTCCCTCGCCCGCAAGAAGCTGCCTGGGCGCTCCCTGCTCCAGCACGTCGTGACCATGCTCCTGCTCCCGCACGTCAAAACCCCGCGCTGCTCCCAGCTGCAGCGCGTGGGGACATGCAAGACCAAGCTCTCCGTCACCCAAGGCCTCCCGTGGCCACAGCTGGCTGCCGTGCCTTCACCACCGAGCTACGCAGCGTCGCGTGGCCCGGCAAGTTCAAGCCAGACCTGCCTCCTCGTTACGACGGCACGGCCGACCCTGCGGAGTTCCTCCAGCTCTATGAGCTCGGCATCGAAGCTGCCAACGGAGACAAGAAGGTCATGGCGAACTAGTTTCCCATGGTGCTCAAGGACGGGGCCCGCACCTGGCTCCTGAACCTGGCTCTAGGCACGATCTCCTCCTGGGACGAGATGCGCACCCGCTTCATCGCCAACTTCCAAGGTACTCGCGACCGGCCACCTGCCATGAGCGACATGCGCCGCATCAAGCAACAACCCGGAGAGACCCTGCAGAAGTACATCCAGCGCTTCAACAACGCACGCCTCAAGATTCCCAAGGTGACCGAGGAGGCCATCATCTCAGCCTTCTCCGACGGCATGCGCGATGTCAAGATGAAGGAGGAGCTGGCGATGCATGAAGACCTATGCACTTCCTTGGAGTTGTTCAACTTGGCAACCAAGTGCGCCAGGGCTGAGGAAGGGCGTCTCTCCCTCCTCGAGCTGCCAGCCGCAGACCCAGAAGAGAAGAAGCCCAAGGCCAAGGATGTGAAGCGCAAGGGGGCTGCCGTGCTCGCGGCAGAACCAGACACCAAGCGGGGCAGTGATCAGCCCGAACCTTCCAAGGGCAGTTGGTACTATGTGTACCATGACCTCCACACCCACAACACCAACGAATGTCGAGAGCTCCGAGCCGTGCGAGAAGGAAGGATCGGCTGTCGCCCCGACCGCAGTGATCGGGGCTACGATCGAGGAGGAGGAAGGAACGCACGACGCTGGGATGACCGCTGCCCGCGCCAAGGGTGGCGCGATCGACCTCGCGAGGATCGCTTGCAAGACCCGCCTCATGAGAGAGACTGGAGGGATCAGTCTCGCGAGGATCGCCCGCCAGGCAACGCAGGACTCCCTCCACTGCCGCCGCAGCCAAGGAGAAACGAGGACCGCCATCAGGACGAGGGGGCTGGGGGCTTCCAGGAGTCACGCGCGATCGCCTGCATCCTGGGCGGGGCTCAAACCCCAGCCTCTCAACACATCTTCAAGCAGTTCGCCCGCGAAGTGAATGCAGTCCTCCCCAAGCTCGAAGCCACGCGCCCTCTCAGGTGGTCGACGTGCACCATCACGTTCAGCTCAGCAGATCAGCTCAAGTGTGCGGCTACAGCCGGAGTCCTCCCGATGCTTTGTTCCCCAATCATCAACAACGTGGTGGTCACCAGGACCCTCATCGATGGTGGGGCAGGGCTCAACGTCCTGTCCGTGGAAACATTCAACAATCTCCAAGTGCCCTACAACCACCTTCAGCCAACCAAGCCTTTCTCCGGAGTCACCAACGGCTCCACGGTCCCGATTGGGCAGGTCCGCCTCCCTGTCTCCTTCGGGGCACGCGACAACTGTTGGAAATATGCCCTAGAGGCAATAATAAAAGTGTTATTATTATATTTCTTTGTTCATGATAATAGTCTTTTATTCATGCTATAACTGTATTATCCGGAAATCGTAATACACGTGTGAATACATAGACCACAATATGTCCCTAGTGAGCCTCTAGTTGACTAGCTCGTTGTGATCAACAGATAGTCATGGTTTCCTGGCTATGGACATTGGATGTCGTTGATAACGGGATCACATCATTAGGAGAATGATGTGATGGACAAGACCCAATCCTAAGACTAGCACAAAAGATCATGTAGTTCATTTGCTAGAGCTTTGCCAATGTCAAGTATCTCTTCCTTCGACCATGAGAGCGTGTAACTCCTGGATACCGTAGGAGTGCTTTGGGTGTATCAAACATCACAACGTAACTGGGTGACTATAAAGGTGCACTACAGGTATCTCCGAAAGTATCTATTGTTTTATGCGGATCGAGACTGGGATTTGTCACTCCGTGTAAACGGAGAGGTATCTCTGGGCCCACTCGGTAGGACATCATCATAATGTGCACAATGTGACCAAGGGGTTGATCACGGGATGATGTGTTACGGAACGAGTAAAGAGACTTGCCGGTAACGAGATTGAACAAGGTATCGGTATACCGACGATCGAATCTCGGGCAAGTACAATACCGCTAGACAAAGGGAATTGAATACGGGATTGATTAAGTCCTTGACATCGTGGTTCATCCGATGAGATCATCGTGGAACATGTGGGAGCCATCATGGGTATCCAGATCCCGCTGTTGGTTATTGACCGGAGAACGTCTCGGTCATGTCTGCATGTCTCCCGAACCCATAGGGTCTACACACTTAAGGTTCGATGATGCTAGGGTTATAAAGGAAGTTTGTATGTGGTTACCGAATGTTGTTCGGAGTCCCGGATGAGATCCCGGACGTCACGAGGAGTTCCGGAATGGTCCGGAGGTAAAGATTTATATATGGGAAGTCCTGTTTTGGTCACCAGAAAAGTTTCGGGCGATATCGGTAATGTACCGGGACCACCGGGAGGGTCCCGGGGGTCCACCAAGTGGGGCCACTTGCCCCAGAAGGTTGCGTGGGCCAAGTGTGGGAGAGGACCAGCCCCTAGGAGGGCTGGTGCGCCCCCCACAAGGGTGCAAGGCGCAAGGGAGAGTGGGAGGGGGCAAACCCTAGTCCAGATGGGCCTTAAGGCCCATATTGGTGCGCCTCCCTCTCCTCTCCCCCCTTGGCCGCCTCCCCTTTGCCATCTAGGGCTGGCCGCACCCCTTGGGGGTGGGAAACCCTAAAGGGGGCACAGCCCCCCCTTCCCCCTATATATAGATGAGGTTTGGGGCTTCCATACACATGAGTTCTATCCCTCTTGGTGCAGCCCTACCTCTCTCCCTACTCCTCCTCTCCCATGGTGCTTGGCGAAGCCCTGCTGGATTGCCACGCTCCTCCATCACCACCACGCCGTTGTGCTGCTGTTGGATGGAGTCTTCCTCAACCTCTCCCTCTCTCCTTGCTGGATCAAGGCGTGGGAGACGTCACTGGGCTGTACGTGTGTTGAACGCGGAGGTGCCGTCCGTTCGGCACTTGATCATCGGTGATTTGAATCACGACGAGAACTACTCCATCAACCCCGTTCACTTGAACGTTTCCGCTTAGCGATCTACAAGGGCATGTAGATGCACTCTCCTTCTACTCGTTGCTGGTCTCTCCATAGATAGATCTTGGTGACACGTAGGAAAATTTTGAATTTCTGCTACGTTCCCCAATAGTGGCATCATGAGCTAGGTCTATTGCGTAGATTCTTTGCACGAGTAGAACAAAAAGTAGTTGTGGGCGTTGATTTTGTTCAATATGCTTACCGTTACTAGTCCAATCTTGTTTCGACGGTATTGTGGGATGAAGCGGCCCGGACCGACCTTACACGTACTCTTACGTGAGACAGGTTCCACCGATTGACATGCACTTGGTGCATAAGGTGGCTAGCGGGTGCCAGTCTCTCCCACTTTAGTCGGAATGGATTCGATGAAAAGGGTCCTTATGAAGAGTAAATAGCAATTGGCATATCACGTTGTGGTTTTGCGTAGGTAAGAAACGTTCTTGCTAGAAACCCATAGCAGCCACGTAAAACATGCAAACAACAATTAGAGGACGTCTAACTTGTTTTTGCAGGGTATGCTATGTGATGTGATATGGCCAAAAGGATGTGATGAATGATATATGTGATGTATGAGATTGATCATGTTCTTGTAATAGGATTCATGACTTGCATGTCGATGAGTATGACAACCGGCAGGAGCCATAGGAGTTGTCTTTATTTATTGTATGACCTGCGTGTCATTGAAGAACGCCATGTAAACTACTTTACTTTATTGCTAAACGCGTTAGTCATAGAAGTAGAAGTAGTCGTTGGCGTGACAACTTCATGAAGACACGATGATGGAGATCATGATGATGGAGATCATGGTGTCGTGCCGGTGATGATGATGATCATGGAGCCCCGAAGATGAAGATCAAAAGGAGCAAAATGATATTGGCCATATCATGTCACTATTTGATTGCATGTGATGTTTATCATGTTTATGCATCTTGTTTGCTTAGGACGACGGTAGTAAATAAGATGATCCCTTACAAAATTTCAAGAAGTGTTCTCCCCTAACTGTGCACCGTTGCTACAGTTCATCGCTTCTAAGCACCACGTGATGATCGGGTGTGATGGATTCTTACGTTCACATACAACGGGTGTAAGACAGTTTTACACAGCGAAAACACTTAGGGTTAACTTGACGAGCCTAGCATGTGCAGACATGGCCTCGGAACACGAAGACCGAAAGGTCGAGCATGAGTCGTATGGTAGATACGATCAACATGAAGATGTTCACCGATGATGACTAGTCCGTCTCACGTGATGATCGGACACGGCCTAGTTGACTCGGATCATGTGATCACTTAGATGACCAGAGGGATGTCTATCTAAGTGGGAGTTCATAAGATGAACTTAATTATCCTGAACATAGTCAAAAGACCTTTTGCAAATTATGTCGTAAGCTCGCGCTTTAGTTCCACTGTTTAGATATGTTCCTAGAGAAAATATAGTTGAAAGTTGATAGTAGCGATTATGCGATCAGTAGAAAGCTTATGTCCTTAATGCACTGCTCAGTGTGCTGAACCCCAAACGTCGTTTGTGGATGTTTCGAACATCGAACATACACGTTTTGATAACTACGTGATAGTTCAGTTAAATGGTTTAAGTAGAGGCACCAAAGACGTTTTCGAAACGTCGCGGAACATATGAGATGTTTCGAGGGCTGAAATTAGGATTTCAGGCTCGTGCCCACGTCAAGAGGTATAAGACCTCCGACGATTTTCTTAGCCTGCAAACTAAGGAGAGAAGCTCAATTGTTGAGCTTGTGCTCAGATTGTCTGAGTGCAACAATCACTTGAATCAAGTGGGAGTTGATCTTCCAGATGAAATAGTGATAGTTCCTCCGAAGTCATTACCACCAAGCTGCTAGAGCTTCGTGATGAACTATAATATATCAAGGACATATATGATGATCCTTGAGATATTCGCGATGTTTGACTCCGCGAAAGTAGAAATCAAAAGGGAGCATCAATCGTTGATGGTTAGTAAAACCACTAGTTTCAAGAAGGGCAAGGGCAAGAAGGGATACTTCATGAAACGGCAAATCAGCTGCTGCTCTAATGAAGAAACCCGAGGTTAAACCCAAACCCGAGACTAAGTGCTTCTGTAATAAGGGGAACAACCACTGGAGCAAGATTACCCTAGATACTTGGTGGATGAGAAGGCTGGCAAGGTCGATAGAAGTATATTGGATGTACATTATGTTAATGTGTACTTTACTAGTACTCCTAGTAGCACCAGGGTATTAAGATACTGGTTCAGTTGCTAAGTGTTAGTAACTCGAAATAAAAAAAGCTACGAAATAAAAGGAGACTAGCTAAAGGTGAGCTGACGATATGTGTTGGAAGTGTTTCCAAGGTTGATGTGATCAAGCATCGCACGCTCCCTCTACCACCGAGATTGGTGTTTGCGTTGAGCATAGACATGATTGGATTATGTCTATCGCAATACGGTTATTCATTTAAGGAGAATAATGGTTACTCTATTTATTTGAATAATACCTTCGATGGTCTTGCACCTAAATAAATGGTTTATTGAATCTCGATCGTAGTGATACACATTTCCATGCCAAAAGATATAATATAGTAATGATAGTACCACTTACTTGTGGCACTGCCATGTAAGTCATATTGGTGTAAAACGCATGAAGAAGCTCCATGTTGATGGATCTTTGGACTCACTCGTTTTTGAAAAGTTTGAGACATGCAAACCATGTCCATTGGTGTTTACGCATGAAGAAACTCCATATAGATGGATCATTTGGACTCACTTGATTTTGAACCACTTGAGATATGCAAATCATACCACATGGGCAAGATGACTGAAAAGCCTCGTTTTCAGTAAGATGGAACAAGATAGCAACTTGTTGGAAGTAACACATTTTGATGTGTCCAGTCCAATGAGTGCTGAGGTATGCAGTGAATATCGTTATGTTCTTACTTCACAGATGATTCGAGTAGATGTTGAGAATATTTACTTGATGAAACACAAGTCTGAATTATTGAATGGTTCAAGTAATTTCAGAGTGAAGTAGCAGATCATTGTGACAAGAGGATAAAATGTCTATGATATGATCATAGAGATGAATATCTGAGTTACGAGTTTTGGCACACAATTAAGACATTGTGGAAATTGTTTCGCAATTAATACCGCCTGGAACACCATAATGTGATGGTGTGTCCGAACATCATAGTTGCACCCTATTGGATATGGTGCGTACCATGATGTCTCTTATCGAATTACCACTATCGTTCATGGGATAGGCATTAGAGACAACCACATTCACTTTAAATAGGGAACCACGTAATTCCGATGAGATGACACCGTATGAATTATGGTTTAGAGAAACCTAAGTTCTCGTTTCTTAAAAGTTTGGGGCTGCGACGCTTATATGAAAAAGTTTCAGGTTGATAAGCTTGAACCCAAAGCGGATAAAATACATCTTCATAGGACACCCAAAATAGTTGGGTATACCTCCTAATTCAGATCCGAAAGCAATATGAATTGTTTCTAGAATCGGGTCCTTTCTCGAGGAAAGGTTTCTCTCGAAAGAGTTGAGTGGGAGGATGGTGGAGACTTGATGAGGTTATTGAACCGTCTCTTCAACTAGTGTGTGACAGGGCACAGGGAGTTGTTCCTGTGGCACCTACACCAATTGAAGTGGAAGCTTATGATAGTGATCATGAAACTTCGGATCAAGTCACTACCAAACCTCGTAGGATGACAAGGATGCGTACTACTTCAGAGTGGTACGTAATCCTGTCTTGGAAGTCATGTTGCTAGACAACAATGAGCCTACGAGCTATGGAGAAGCGATGGTGGGCCCAAATTCTGACGAATGGTTAGAAACCATGAAATCCGAGATAGGATTCATGTATCAGAACAAAGCATGGACTTTGGTGGACTTGCCCGATGATCGGCAAGCCATTGAGATAAATGGATCTTTAAGAAGAAGACGGACGTGGATGGTAATGTCACCATCTATGAAGCTCGACTTGTGGCGAAGAGTTTTTCACAAGTTCAAGGAGTTGACTACGATGAGATTTTCTCATACGTAGCGATGCTTAAGTCCGTCGGATTCATGTTAGCATTAGCTGCATTTATGAAATCTGGCAGATGGATATCAAAACGAGTTTCCTTACCAGTTTTCGTAAGGAAAGGTTGTATGTAATACAATCAGAAAGTTTTTGTCGATCCTAAGGATGCTAAAAGGTATGCTAGCTCCAGCGATCCTTCTAAGGACTGGAGTGAGCATCTCGGAGTTGGAATGTATGCTTTGATGATGATCAAAGATTTTGGGTTTGTACAAAGTTTATGAGAAACTTGTATTTCCAAAGAAGTGAGTGGGAGCACTATAGAATTTCTGATGAGTATATGTTGTTGACATATTGATGATCAGAAATGATGTAGAATTTCTAGAAAGCATATAGGGTTATTTGAAAGGTGTTTTTCAATGGAAAGCCTGGATTAAGCTACTTGAACATTGAGCATCAAGATCTATAAGGATAGATCAAAATGCTTAATAATACTTTCAAATGAGCACATACCTTGACATGATCTTGAAGGTGTTCAAGATGGACCAGTCAAAGAAGGAGTTCTTGCCTGAGTTGTAAGGTACGAAGTTAAGACTTAAAGCTCGACCACGGCAGAATAGAGAGAAAGGACGAAGGTCGTCCCCTATGCTTAAGACGTAGGCTCTTCAGTATGCTATGCTGTGTACCGCACCTGAAGTGTGCCTTGCCATGAGTCAGTCAAGGGGTACAAGAGTGATCCAAGAATGGCTCACAGGACAGCGGTCAAAGTTATCCTTAGTAACTAGTGGACTAAGGAATTTTCTCGATTATGGAGGTGGTAAAAGAGTTCGTCGTAAAGGGTTATGTCGATGCAAGCTTGACACCTATCCGGATAGCTCTGAATAGAGAGACCGGATACATATAATGGAGCAATAATTTAGAATAGCTCCAAGTAGAACAGTTATTTGGAATAGCTCCAAATAGAACGTGGGAGCTACATCTAGGAGATGACATAGAGATTTGTAAAGCACACACGGATCTGAAAGGTTCAGACCCGTTGACTAAAACCTCTCTCACAAGCAGAACATGACCAAACCCCAGATCTCATTGAGTCTTGATCACATGATGATGTGAACTAGTTTAGTGACACTAGTAAACTCTTTGGATGTTGGTCACATGGTGATGTGACCTGTCAGTGTTAATCACATGGTGATGTGAACTAGATTATTGACTCTAGTGCAAGTGGGAGACTGTTGGAAATATGCCCTAGAGGCAATAATAAAAGTGTTATTATTATATTTCTTTGTTCATGATAATAGTCTTTTATTCATGCTATAACTGTATTATCCGGAAATCGTAATACACGTGTGAATACATAGACCACAATATGTCCCTAGTGAGCCTCTAGTTGACTAGCTCGTTGTGATCAACAGATAGTCATGGTTTCCTGGCTATGGACATTGGATGTCGTTGATAACGGGATCACATCATTAGGAGAATGATGTGATGGACAAGACCCAATCCTAAGACTAGCACAAAAGATCGTGTAGTTCATTTGCTAGAGCTTTGCCAATGTCAAGTATCTCTTCCTTCGACCATGAGAGCGTGTAACTCCTGGATACCGTAGGAGTGCTTTGGGTGTATCAAACGTCACAACGTAACTGGGTGACTATAAAGGTGCACTACAGGTATCTCCGAAAGTATCTATTGTTTTATGCGGATCGAGACTGGGATTTGTCACTCCGTGTAAACGGAGAGGTATCTCTGGGCCCACTCGGTAGGACATCATCATAATGTGCACAATGTGACCAAGGGGTTGATCACGGGATGATGTGTTACGGAACGAGTAAAGAGACTTGCCGGTAACGAGATTGAACAAGGTATCGGTATACCGACGATCGAATCTCGGGCAAGTACAATACCGCTAGACAAAGGGAATTGAATACGGGATTGATTAAGTCCTTGACATCGTGGTTCATCCGATGAGATCATCGTGGAACATGTGGGAGCCATCATGGGTATCCAGATCCCGCTGTTGGTTATTGACCGGAGAACGTCTCGGTCATGTCTGCATGTCTCCCGAACCCGTAGGGTCTACACACTTAAGGTTCGATGACGCTAGGGTTATAAAGGAAGTTTGTATGTGGTTACCGAATGTTGTTCGGAGTCCCGGATGAGATCCCGGACGTCACGAGGAGTTCCGGAATGGTCCGGAGGTAAAGATTTATATATGGGAAGTCCTGTTTTGGTCACCGGAAAAGTTTCGGGCGATATCGGTAATGTACCGGGACCACCGGGAGGGTCCCGGGGGTCCACCAAGTGGGGCCACCTGCCCCAGAAGGTTGCGTGGGCCAAGTGTGGGAGGGGACCAGCCCCTAGGAGGGCTGGTGCGCCCCCCACAAGGGTGCAAGGCGCAAGGGAGAGTGGGAGGGGGCAAACCCTAGTCCAGATGGGCCTTAAGGCCCATATTGGTGCGCCTCCCTCTCCTCTCCCCCCTTGGCCGCCTCCCCTTTGCCATCTAGGGCTGGCCGCCCCCCTTGGGGGTGGGAAACCCTAAAGGGGGCGCAGCCCCCCCTTCCCCCTATATATAGATGAGGTTTGGGGCTGCCATACACATGAGTTCTATCCCTCTTGGTGCAGCCCTACCTCTCTCCCTACTCCTCCTCTCCCATGGTGCTTGGCGAAGCCCTGCTGGATTGCCACGCTCCTCCATCACCACCACGCCGTGGTGCTGCTGTTGGATGGAGTCTTCCTCAACCTCTCCCTCTCTCCTTGCTGGATCAAGGCGTGGGAGACGTCACCGGGCTGTATGTGTGTTGAACGCGGAGGTGCCGTCCGTTCGGCACTTGATCATCGGTGATTTGAATCATGACGAGAACGACTCCATCAACCCAGTTCACTTGAACGTTTCCGCTTAGCGATCTACAAGGGTATGTAGATGCACTCTCCTTCTACTCGTTGCTGGTCTCTCCATAGATATATCTTGGTGACACGTAGGAAAATTTTGAATTTCTGCTACGTTCCCCAACAACAACTACCGCACCGAGCTCATCGACTTCGACGTCGCTCACATTCACCTGCCATACAACGCCATCCTTGGGTACCCAGCGCTGGCCAAGTTCATGGCCTTAACTCACCACGGCTGCAACATCCTCAAGATGCCAGGAAGTGGCGGAGCCATCACGGTGCCCTGTGAAGAGAAGGACGCGGTGTGTTCCCTGGAACGAGCCTTCCAGGCCGCATCACTGGAAGACCCGGATCGCGGAAGCAGGAGGCTTCCCAAGATCGCCCCCAAGAAGAAGAAGACATCGTCTGGCCCGACCCCTCAGGAGGTAGGCCCCTCAGGGCCCGCGCCTGCCCAGGGGGAACCTCCTTCCATTGCATAGGAAAGCGCGCCCGGTGCCCTCGTCAGGCAGGGCTCGGGGGCTCTGCCCTGGAGGGCCACCGGCCTGGCTAAGGTCACGAGGGAGGGGCTTGGGCGCCACATGGAGGCGTGTGATGAAGCACATTTCCCTCAAGAAGGAGTTAGGCAAGGAGAGCCAGACCCTCAGGAGTTCGTCAGCAAGGCCATTCAGGAGCTACAGGAGTCAAGAGTCATGAAAGGTGGCCGCCGCCTACCAGCTGTGGCTCCCCATCCAGGCGAGGATGGTGGGCTGCGCGTCTGCATCAACATACCAGGGCTCAATCGAGTCGCCTCTCTGGAGCCTCTGGCCCTCGAGAGCGGGGCGCTGCGAAGGTCCACCCCACAGCTACGTTCGCATGCCTTACGGCTTGCCGAACGCGGCTGCCACGTACCAGCACCTCATGAGGGCCATCATGGAGGCTCAAGAGGCCAGGCGTTCCGCAGCCCTGGCGGAGATGGAGACGGTTCGTGAGGAGCCACCAGCGCCTCCGGAGCCTCCCGAGGCCCCTGGGCCCGGGGGCTCGTGAGGATTGGCTTCCGCAGCCCACCGAGTCTGCTACACCAACACTCCTTTGTCCTCAACATCATCAGGTGACATCTTTCAAGTTTCATTTCCAGCTGGGAGCGCCCCCAGGGCTGCATTATTCCCAGGCCGTGTGGGTCCGTCCCTGCGGCATGTATCCCTTTTATTTCATGTTGTTAGCTTACTTTGTTGGGGGCGCCCCACGGGCTGCATCGTCCCCAAATCGCTCGGGCCTGACCCAGTGATGTCCGCCTTCCCAGCATCTATTTGAATGAATCCACTCCTTCGCGGCTAATGTGTTTGACCTAGTTGCCCGCTCAACTGACGCCAACTGATGGAGCTGCTCCCAAATGGCACGACGCTTGCGCATGGGTCCGTCCCTGCAACTCCGACAAACTTGAATGGCTGAGCTCTGGCCGCGGGAGCCCCGCATGGCGCCAGCTCGTCAAGCCTTCAGTGAACCGCTTGCACGTCATGGCAAGCCCTCGTTCTTTCTATGATGGGTCTACAGGATCTCCTAAAGGAGCTGCATCAGGCGAGGCCCTTGCGGTGTCTCCTTCACTCTCATCCGCGCGAACCGCTTGCACGTTAAAGGGGGGGTGCCTGAGCATCGCGACTTAGGGCTCCTACTGGCTCTCTAGCCCTCACCCTCTGGCCTTGTCCACGGCATCGCGACCTGGCATACCAGCGACGGCTGAGACTCGCTCGAGGGCCGGGACCCGAGGACGTAGAGCAGAAAGGGGAGCAAAGGCGAGAGGGGAGGGACACGCGAGGACCTCACCGAGAAACCTCATGCCTGCCGATGCACGGACCCAGCGACACACCAGAGAGCGGCCCCTGATTCTCGAGATAAGTCACCACCCGGAAGTACCAGCTACCATGGCACCATCCCCGCACCTAATGCAATCCCGCGTTAGTGACGCCGCTCTCCTTTCTCACCGAACGATGGCTTCTTGAGCGCCAAAGGGGACCTCCTGAGCATCGTGACTCAGGGGCTCTTACCGGACCCCGGGTCGCTCACCTCCTGGCCTTGACCACGGCATCACGACCTGGCATACCAACGATGGCTGAAGCCGCCTTGGGACTGGGACCTGTCGGCGCAGAGCACCAAGCCCTCGTGAGGTTCGAAAGGGAGAACTGTGCTAAGACGGAATGAGCAACTCGCACAGTTCTACGACAAGGGTTATATTAACAAAACAGGATCACAGGCACCTTACAAGCCCCCACGGGACGCGTCTTTGATTCCTCGCAGGGAACAGATCCTAAAAGGACGATAACTACACGCGCCCCTGCAAAAGACGCCATCATCAATAGTGGGCCGTCAAGCACCGGCGCCAACCCCATCCAGATCAGAGTCGGCGACGGCCTGACGAGCCCGCCCTGCTCTAGGAGCAGCGCCGGCTCGGGGGCTCGTAGCTGTCGTGGCTCGTCTCAGGAGTCGCGAAGAGCTCGCCGGAGTCGCTGGAACCTCCGACACCTCTGCCGCTTGAGCAGCCGCCAAGGGAGCCGATCGGCGGGCCCAGTCTTCACCGTAGCAGGGTCCCGACCACCTCTCCCGGGGCAGCACTCCAGCCGGCGCCTGTTCGCATCAAAGACCTTGAAGAACATCACTGAAGCACCATCGTACTCCAAGTGGATCACGAAGGCGCCTCTTGTCCCGCAAACCCGGGCGATTTCGCTCCAGCCTCGAGTCATGAAGACCTCGCCCGGGGCAACGACCGCGACCTCTGCCTCGGTCGCGAGGGCGCTGCAGCCGGCGTGCTACAGCCAAAGCTCCAGGAGCTCTCCATGTGGAATGATGGAGGCGAAGAAGGGAGGAAGGCGAATCCAGGACTGAGGAGGCATGGCGGCGTGGAGCACGAACTCTCGGGAGGAGCCCTCGGTGAGGACCCCAGGGGGGACGACCCACACCTTCGTGACCCATCGGCGCCGATGGCGGCGCCGCCCATGGCGATCAGCATCGACTCCTTCAGAGCCCTCGATGTGGGCGTACAAGGGAAGCGGGAACCCCGGCGATGGCTGTCGTGGTTCTAAGCCTGACAGTAGAGTGGGGGGGTAGGTATGGAGAGGCAAGGTCCTAGCTATGGAGAGGTTGTAAACACAAGATATGTATGAGTTCAGGCCCTTCTCGGAGGAAGTAAAAGCCCTACGTCTCGGAGCCCGGAGGCGGTCGAGTGGATTATATGTATATGAGTTACAGGGTGCCGAACCCCTCTGCCTATGGAGGGGGGTGGCTTATATAGAGTGCGCCAGGACCCCAGCCAGCCCACGTAGGAGAGGGTTTAAGGTGAGTTAAGTCCGGGGAGTTACTGGTAACGCCCCACATAAAGTGTCTTTACTATCATAAAGTCTACTTAATTACAGGCCGTTGCAGCGCAGAGTGCCTCTTGACCTTCTGGTGGTCGAGTGAGTCTTCGCGGTCGAGTCCTTCAAGGTAGTCGAGTCCTTCAAGCCAGCCCACGTTGGTCGACTGGAAGGTGACCTCTTCTAAGGGTGTCCTTGGGCAGGGTACTTAGATCTTGTCTGTGGCCCTACCCTAGGTACATGTCCCCATCATTAGCCCCCGAATGGATTGAGGCTTCGAGTGAGGAAGGAGTTGATGTTGTTTCCGATTAACTTTTGCACACTGGTCGTGCGTTGTTCTGGACCAAAGAATCTCTTCGTTGGTAGTGAGCAACTTGTCTTCAGTCGACTCGATCCATTCTCTTCTTTCGTCGTGTGATCTTTCGGGCTTCGACGATTTCCGAGCGACGGATCGCAGGAAATCCCGCGTCTGACAGACCGATCTGCCGTTCGCGGATTCTGCGGGATGCGAAATTTTGGGGAAGCACGCGAAGCGGAGCAGGCCGCGGCGTTCGGACGGGACGGGACATAGACGCCTCGATCCCTGCGCCGCTTTCTTCGCCACGTATCCCGCCTGCATAACTGTTTCTGGATATGATTAGATCGACCGGGCCCACCTGTCATCCACTCGGAAGGGACCTTATAAATACGCCCGGCGAGGGTTTTTTGTACAGTGCCTCAGCATTCTCTTTCTCTGCTCCCTTCGTCTCCGTCCAGCGCGCTCGCTCTCGCCTCCGCACAACTTCTCCTCGCGCGTCTCACCGGCAACCATGGCCAAGGAGAAGACGGCGGCGCTGGAACGCGCGAAGAAGGCGTCGGCGACGGAGAAGGCGAAGGGGAGATCCACCAGCCGCGGCGGGTCTTCGTCTAGATCCCGCCTGCCGAAGGGCTGGGTCCAAGGAGATTGGATCCAGTCGACCATCACGGAGAAAGATCTCCTCGACATGGCCAACGAGGGCCTGATCCCTCATGGAGCTGCGAGGCTTCCGGGGAAGGAGTGGCAGCCCCAGCCAGAAGAGGGTGAGTGCGTGCTCCTGGCTACCCATGTCGACCGTGGATTTTCTTTGCCGCCGAGTATTTTCTTTCGTGGTTTCTTGAACTTCTTTGGAGCGCAACTCCATCACTTTACCCCAAATTCTATCGCCTATCTTGCCGCGTTCGTGTCCATGTGTGAGGGTTTTCTGGGCTGTCGACCGCACTGGGGCTTGTTCAAGCATATATTCACGTGTCGCTCTCAGACCGTGAAGAAAGCGAGCCCAGGCGACGAAAGGACCCGAGTTGTCCAAATGTGTGGGGGCCTGGGGATCCAGGTGAGGAATAAGAGCACCTTCCCAGCCATGACTTTTCCCGAGTCAGTCAGAGGCTGGCAGTCGACCTGGTTCTACTGCCAGGATCAGTCGACGCCGGGGCAGTCGAGTGGACTCCCTCAGTTTACCATGGACCGAGTGAACAAGCCCTCCTCTCTGAAGTTGATTCCGGAGGAGAAAGCTGACGTGAAGATGTTGATGGAGCGCGTAGTACAGTTGGTTCGGGAGGGAGTGACGGGCATGGATCTCCTGGAGGTTTTCCTTAGGCGTCGTATCCAGCCCCTTCAGTTCCGGAGCCACTGCATGTGGTTGTACTGTGGGACTGAGGACGAGACTCGGGTCCATCCAGAAGCAGTCGACGATGTCACTCTGGAAAGGTGGATGGCTGCCGTTACCGGAAACAAGGATAACCCACGCGGAGCCAGAAGGATTCCTCCACTCGACCACCACAGTGATCCAAACAAGGTATGCCTGCTCTGCTCTCCACTGTTTTCTTGTCATATTCATTTCTGTTTATTCTGCCAATCGGTCGATTGATCTTTGTCTTGATGTCTATCAGGCCCTCACCGAGCTGTACTCGATGCCCAATGGAGCACAGGCTCCGACTGAGGAGGGTGAGGCGAGTGGGGGCGAGAGCCAGGAGGAGGAGTGGGACTCGGACGTTGCTGAGGATGATGACGACGATGACGACGATGACGGTGATGAAGATGATGCTGAAGACGAGGAAGAAGAGGAGGAGGAGGTCGTACCACCGCGCTCGGAAAGGCGGTCGAAGCTTGTCCACGACCCTGCGACTGAACGTGGCAAGGGGGTTGCGACCGTTGCTCAGTCGACCAAGCGCCCTCGGACCACCTCTCCGGCGCCGACTGAAAAGGCGTCGAAGCAGCCCAGGGCGGCTTCGTCAAAGCCGACCAAGCTCCTGCCGAAGATGAAGGTGTCCATCCCCACCATATCAGGGTAATCATGCTGCTTAAGACTTCCTATTTTGTGTGAACTTTGTCTCTGGTTGGCGCTGGAGTTAGTCGACTGATTCTTTGGAGTTGCAGTGCTGCTACTTCTGAGACCTCAGCCCGGGCTGATGACCATGAGATGGAGGACGCAGCAACCTCAAAACCAGGTACTATACTCTTAACGCCGTTTTTAGTCGACTGACTCATGATCTCTAATCCTGATTCTTTTCTGTAGCTCCACCGAATGTTGTTATCACTCTCCCTGATGATGAAGATGAGGAACCGCTGAAGCACAGAAGGAGTAGGAAAGCGTCTGCCAGCAGGGTGCCCCAGGATGTGACGGTGCCTGAGACTCTGGTTGCGGAGGAGGAGAACACCACTCGACACACTGTGTCCTTCGCAGATCCACTGACGAGTGCTCAGCAGCCCTCCCTCTTCACGACGCACCATGTCCCAGAGGACCAAGCTGGCGCCGCGAAGGAGGCGATACGCCAGGCAGGGATCATGATGGAGCAGTTAAGGACCATCCGGGATGCGAGCCAGGCAGCTTACGACGCTAGTTCCGCCCTTCAAAGCAATGTTCAGGTCAGTCGACCACCGCCTGTTCTGTTAAGATATGCTATCAAAAACTTTTCTTTCCAGAATTTATAGTAGTCACCCAGTGGGTGTGTCGACTTAGACTCCGTGTTAGCGGGGGCACGCTGAGTGCACCCGCTGGGTGTAGTCCCCAAGGCTAAGGTCGACTGCTGGCAGTCGGCCTTAGGCTTTATAATTTCAGTCTTTGCGTCATTCGACTATGTCGACTGGATTTCGCAAACTGGTCGACTGGTCGACTCTGTCTTCAATAGGATTAGTGGGGGCACGCTGAGTGCACCCACTGGGTGTAGTCTCCAAGGCTAAGGTCGACTGCTGGCAGTCGGCTTTAGGTTTTATAATTTCAGTCTTTGCGTCATTCGACTATGTCGAATGGATTTCGCAAACCGGTGGGGGCACGCTGAGTGCACCCACTGGGTGTAGTCCCCGAGACTGTGGTCGACTGCTTGCAGTCGATTACAGTCTTAAAGAATACATCTCTCTCTTTTTTTTTGAGGTCGACTGGTCGACTCTATCTTCGATAGGATTAGTGGGGGCACGCTGAGTGCACCCACTGGGTGTAGTCCCCGAGACTACGGTCGAATGCTTGTATTCGGCTGTAGTCTTAGAAACGTGTGATTTTTCCTTTTTCACTCGGAAGTGAATTATATTTGACATTTAGTCGATTGGTTCTTCGCAGAACTCCTGTGATCTTGTGGCTCGCTACTCTGAGCTGGAAAACAAGCACGTTCAGCTCGAGCTGAATTTGAAGCTGGTTCAGGAGAAACTGACGAAGGCAAAGGAGGAGACCGAAGGTATGTTTGGTGAGACCTTGACGACTGATTTTCCCCTTCGTTTGTTTCAAAATCTGATCTTGCTGTAACTTGCAGGTAAGGTAAGGGAGGCCCAACAGAAAAAAGACCTTGAACTAGCTGAGAAGATCAAGCTCGCTGACGAGAAGCTAGCTTCAGTCACCAAGCTTGAACAAGACAATACCAATCTGAAAGCTGCTCTTGGGATTGCCAACAAGGAAGTCAGTCGACTGAAAACTGATAAAACTGCCCTGACCGACCAAGTCAGTAAGTTGACTGGGAAGAAAAATGATCTGGAGGCCTTCCTGAGTGGTCTTGCCAAGAAGCTGTTTCTTATGCTTGAAGGTAAACCTCTATGCTCGGCAATCATTTCCAATCGTGATTTTTTCATTCGACCATCGCCTTGACTCGGTGATCGTCCTTGCAGAATTTTGTCAAAACTTTGAAGAAGAAACTAGCCGGCTGGAACCAAACCTCGACCCCGTCAATTCCCGGTGAACGACGAAGTTGCCATGAATGTTTTCCGACTGGAGTCCCGTGTTGCAGCTGCCGTGGACTATCTTGCAAGGCTGAAGGTCGCCACATCTCGCATCGACTCGACGCTCTGGCCCGGGGAGACACTTCAAAATGACCTTGAGTCGCTGATGGCTCGCTTGAACACGATCCCTGGTCGAGTGCAGGAGTGGAAGAAGTCCTCGGCTCGGTGCGGTGCAGATGTTGCTCTGTGTCTGGCCCGAGTCCACTGCAAAGATGCGCGAGAAGAGAAGCTGGCGGCCCTCCGGGTGGCCAACACCAAGAAACACGACTTCAGGTCCTTTATGGAAACTTTCCTTGCGGCTGCCACTCGGATCGCAGATGGAATTGATCTTGATGAGTTCGTTGCACCTTCCAGCCCTCCACAGGAGGGGTAAAAAACTTCTTCTAAGCTCGACGCTTTAAATTTGCCTCGGTATGCCGAGTGGAGTTGTAACCGATAAACCCTAACGGGCTTAGCACCCGAGCACTTTCGGTTCCTTTAGATATCGATCCGAACTTGAATTTGTTCGTTTGAATATGATTGCTTTTGGCTCGAAATGTCTTTTGCAGGTTCAAAGCAGGGCGCTTACTGCAATCGACTTATTCCTTAGTCCACTTAGGTGAGCGCTGGGCTGCAGCTAAGCCCCCGAGTGGAAGTCTGGCTTACCACTCGGCAGGATTTTTATAACTTAGGCGAGTACTTGGACTGCAGCTAAGCCTCCGAGTGGAAGTCTGGCTTACCACTCGGTAGGATTTTTATAACTTAGGCGAGTACTTGGACTGCAGCTAAGCCTCCGAGTGGAAGTCTGGCTTACCACTCGGTAGGATTTTTATAACTTAGGCGAGTACTTGGACTGCAGCTAAGCCTCCGAGTGGAAGTCTGGCTTACCACTCGGCAGGATTTTTATAACTTAGGCGAGTATTTGGACTGCAGCTAAGCCCCCGAGTGAGAGGTTTGCTCTTCACTCGGTAGGATTTTTGTAACTTAGGCGAGTACTTGGACTGCAGCTAAGCCCCGAGTGAGAGGTTTGCTCTTCACTCGGTAGGATTTTTGATTACTTAGGCGAGCATTGGGCTGCAGCTAAGCTCCCGAGTGGAAATCCGGCTTACCACTCGGCAAGATTTTTATAACTTAGGCGAGTACTTGGACTGCAGCTAAGCCTCCGAGTGAGAGGTTTGCTCTTCACTCGGTAGGATTTTTGATTACTTAGGCGAGTAATTGGACTGCAGCTAAGCCCCCGAGTGAGAGGTTTGCTCTTCAGTCGGTAGGATTTTTATAACTTAGGCGAGTACTTGGACTGCAGCTAAGCCTCCGAGTGAGAGGTTTGCTCTTCACTCGGTAGGATTTTTGATTACTTAGGCGAGTACTTGGACTGCAGCTAAGCCCCCGAGTGAGAGGTTTGCTCTTCACTCGGTAGGATTTTTATAACTTAGGCGAGTACTTGGACTGCAGCTAAGCCTCCGAGTGGAAGTCTGGCTTACCATTCGGCAAGATTTTTATAACTTAGGCGAAACGGATTCGCAGCTAAGTCTTCGAGTGGGAGTCTGGCTCACCACTCGGTAGGATTTTTTACAAACTTAGGCGGAACGGATTCGCGGCTAAGTCACCCACTGAGGGGAAATTTTATTAGACAAAATGAAAAGTGACAAAAATTATGGAGGAACTATGACACTATTATTTTGAGGTCCATGAACTACAGAAGTACTTTGTTGCAACTCATCCGAGTGATAAAACTTAAGTGTAAAATGGGCGGAGTAGTTCCGCGTTCCAAGCTCGGGACTCGTCGATATTATGCTCGACGTTGTAAAGACGGTACGCCCCGTTGTGGAGAACCTTGGTGACGATGAAGGGACCTTCCCAAGAAGGAGCAAGCTTGTGTGGTTTGTGCTGATCCACTCGGAGAACCAAATCTCCTTCCTGGAAGGCTCGACCTCTCACATTTCTGGCGTGGAAACGACGCAAATCTTGTTGGTAGATGGTCGACCGGATCAGAGCCATCTCCCTTTCTTCCTCTAAAAGGTCGACTGCGTCCTGCCGCGCTTGTTCAGCTTCTGCTTCGTTGTAGATTTCAACTCGAGGAGCATTGTGGAGAAGATCACTCGGCAAGACTGCTTCAGCTCCGTAGACCAAGAAGAATGGAGTTCTTCCGGTCGACCGATTAGGTGTGGTCCGCAGTCCCCAAAGCACTGAGGGAAGTTCGTCGACCCAAGCTCCAGCTGCATGCTTGAGATCACGCATCAGTCGGGGTTTCAATCCCTTGAGAATCAGGCCATTGGCTCGCTCTGCTTGTCCATTCGACTGCGGATGGGCGACTGAAGCGTAGTCGACCCGTGTGCCTTGAGAGTTACAGAAATCTCTGAATTCCTCCGAGTCAAAGTTCGACCCATTATCCGTAATGATGCTGTGCGGGACTCCATATCTGAATATTAGTTCCCTGATGAAGCTAACAGCAGTACCGGCGTCAAGGTTCTTGATTGGTTTAGCCTCAATCCACTTGGTGAACTTGTCGACTGCCACCAGTACATGCGTGAAGCCACTTCGCCCTGTTCTCAAAGGACCGACCATGTCCAACCCCCATACTGCGAAAGGCCAGACGAGTGGAATGGTCTTCAGGGCTGATGCAGGCTTGTGCGACATATTCGAGTAAAACTGACATCCCTCGCACTTATCCACTATCTCCTTTGCCATCTCATTCGCCTTTGGCCAGTAAAATCCGGCTCGGTATGCTTTGGCCACGATGGTCCGAGAGGACGCGTGATGACCACAGGTCCCCGAGTGAATATCATTAAGGATGATTCGACCTTCTTCCGGCGTTATGCACTTCTGACCGACTCCAGTCGCGCTTTCTCTGTATAACTGTCCTTTGATTACGGTAAAGGCCTTAGATCGGCGGACGATCTGTCGAGCCTCTTCCTCATCCTCCGGGAGCTCTTTTCTCAGGATATACGCGATATATGGAACCGTCCAATCGGGAATGACCACCAAGATCTCCATGACCAAGTCGACCACTGCTGGGACTTCAACCTCAGTCGGATCTGTGGCACTCTTGGGCTGTGGAGCTTCTTCGGTGAAAGGATCTTCTTTGACTGACGGAGTGTGTACATGCTCCAAGAACACACCACTCGGAATGGCTTCTCTCTTGGAACCTATCTTTGCTAGATCATCAGCTGCTTGATTTTTCAGTCGGGGTATATGATGGAGCTCCAACCCCTCGAACTTCTTTTCCAGCTTCCTCACTGCACTGCAGTATCCAGTCATGGCTGGGCTTCTCACGTCCCACTCCTTCATCACTTGATTGACCACTAAATCCGAGTCGCCATAGACCATCAGGCGACGGACGCCGAGTGAAATGGCCATGCGCAACCCATATAAGAGGGCCTCATATTCTGCCTCATTGTTGGAGGAATCAAAGTGAATCTGGAGCACATATCTGAGCTTATCTCCTCTGGGGGAAACCAGGACAACCCCAGCACCGGAACCATTCAACATCTTAGAGCCATCAAAGAACATGGTCCAATGCTCCGAGTGAACTTCAGTCGGCTGCTGCTGTTCAATCCACTCGGCGAGGAAATCTGCTATTGCCTGGGACTTAATGGCTTTCTTTGCCTCAAACTTGATATCAAGGGGAAGAAGTTCAATCGCCCATTTGGCCACTCGACCAGTTGCATCTCTGTTGTGCAAAATCTCTGATAGTGGAGCGTCGCTGACGACTGTGATGGAATGATCAGAGAAATAATGAGCAACCTTCTTTGTGGTCATGTATATTCCATACACAAGCTTCTGATAATGAGGATATCTCTGCTTGGATGGAGTCAAGACTTCAGACAAATAATACACTGGGCGCTGAACTTTGAGAGCTTTTCCTTCTTCTTCCCGCTCGACCGTTAGCACAGTACTGACGACTTGTCCTGTGGCTGCGATATAGAGCAACAGAGGCTCTTTGCTGATTGGAGCAGCAAGCACCGGCTGGGTGGAGAGCAGAGCTTTTAGCTCGGCAAACGCTGCATCAGCTTCTGGAGTCCACTCGAACTTGTCTGCCTTCTTCATCAGTCGGTAAAGAGGCAATGCCTTTTCACCGAGTCGTGAGATGAATCGACTTAATGCGGCCAAGCATCCAGTAAGCTTCTGGACATCGTGCACTCGCACAGGGCGTTTCATTCGGAGAATAGTGCCGATCTTCTCTGGATTAGCGTCGATTCCTCGTTCGGAAACGAGAAAACCGAGTAACTTGCCACCAGGAACTCCAAATGTGCACTTTGATGGATTGAGCTTGATATCATACCTTCTGAGGTTGGCAAATGTTTCGGCGAGATCAGCGAGCAGGTCGGAACCTTTTCGTGACTTGACAACGATATCATCCATATACGCTTCCACATTCCGACTGATTTGAGTGAGTAGACACTTCTGAATCATTCGCATAAATGTGGCTCCGGCATTCTTGAGGCCGAATGGCATGGTGATATAGCAGAAGCACCCGAATGGAGTGATGAAAGCTGTTTTTACCTCGTCGGGTCCGTACAGACGGATCTGGTGGTACCCGGAGTAGGCGTCTAGAAAAGACAGTCTCTCGCATCCCGCGGTCGAGTCAACAATTTGATCTATGCGAGGGAGAGGAAAATGATCTTTCGGGCAGGCCCGGTTGATGTGCTTGAAATCAATGCACATTCGGAGTGATTTGTCTTTCTTAGGAACCATGACGACATTAGCGAGCCACTCGGAGTGGTATATCTCTCGGATAAATCCTGCCGCCAACAGTCGAGCCACTTCCTCACCAATGGCTTTTCTCTTCTGGACGGCGGACCGCCGAAGATGCTCTTTAACTGGTTTTGCAGATGAGTCGACTCTTAGGCGATGCTCAGCCAGTCCCCTGGGAACACCTGGCATGTCAGCGGGCTTCCATGCAAAAATGTCCCAGTTCTCACGGAGGAACTGGATGAGCGCTTCTTCCTATTTTGGGTCGAGTGTTGTGGAGATGCGGGTCGGAGCTGCATCGGGGTCGGTCGGGTGAATGTGAACAGGCTTCGTC
Organism: Triticum aestivum; assembly: GCF_018294505.1. Classification (NCBI taxonomy): domain Eukaryota; kingdom Viridiplantae; phylum Streptophyta; class Magnoliopsida; order Poales; family Poaceae; genus Triticum; species Triticum aestivum. The sequence continues at coordinate 404,645,972 of NC_057809.1, read as the reverse complement.
TCACCGGACGACTGAAATGCAGACTCTGTGGCGGGTTTCTTGGATCGCAGCAAGTCACTCGGATCTGCGTTTTGCTTGTATTCTTCGAACTCGACCGCTGTCACCTGGGAATCAGCAATCTTTGAGCCTTTCTGGAAGCACTCTTCTGCCTTTTTCCGATCACCGGTGACAGTGATCACTCCTTTGGGGCCGGGCATCTTCAATTTGAGGTACACGTAACATGGTCGAGCCATGAACCGTGCATAAGCTGGTCTCCCCAAAATGGCATGATATGCACTCTGAAAATCCACGACCTCGAACGTCAACTTCTCTTTGCGAAAATGTTTCGAATCACCAAACACCACGTCCAGAGCTATTTGGCCGAGTGACTCGGCTTTCTTTCCTGGTATAACTCCATGAAAGCTCATGTTACTGGTGCTCAGTCGGGACATCGGAATGCCCATTCCTTTCAGTGTGTCTGCATACAGCAAATTCAACCCACTACCACCGTCCATAAGCACTTTTGTCAGTCGAGTGCCTTCAACAACTGGATCGACCACCAAAGCTTGCCTCCCAGGGGTGGCAATATGAGTCGGGTGATCAGATTGGTCGAAGGTGATGGGTGTTTGGGACCATTTCAGATAGTTTGCTTTTGCTGGGGCAACCATGTTCACCTCACGGTTAATAACTTTCAATCGACTCTTGCTCTCCACATCTGCAAAGATCATTAGAGTAGAGTTGATATGGGGATATCCTTCCTCACTGTCCTCCTTGTCTTCGACCTTGTCCGACTCCTTCTCCTTGTTATTAGACTGTTTTCCCTGAAACTGCTGGATCAGGAGTCGACATTGGCGAGTGGTGTGCTTCGGGTAGATGATATTCCCCTCTTCGTCTTTCTTCGTGTGGATGTGACACGGCATATCCATCACATCGTTCCCTTCTTTATCCTTTACCTTCTTAGGGTTCCAGGATCCTTTTGGTTTCCCTTTAAACTTTCCCTGAGTCACGGCCAGAGCCTCTCCAGGAGCTGCCGGTTCAGCCTTCCGCTTCTGTTTCCGACTGGTGTTTCCCTTTTCCGACTGACTCGGCTTGTGCTTGCCGCTTCGGAGTCGGTCTTCTTCTTCGCCGTTGGCGTACTTGGTAGCAATCTCCATCATCCGACTCAAGGTCATGTCACCGGTTCGACCAAACTTCAAGCTCAATTCTCTGTTCTTGACGCCATCTTTAAAGGCGCAGACTGCCTGATGATCAGACACATTCTCCACAGTATGGTGCAAAGTGATCCATCTCTGAATATACTCTCTGAGAGTCTCATTGGTCTTCTGCACGCAGACTTGCAACTCCGTCAGTCCAGCCGGTCGCTTGCAAGTTCCTTCAAACGTTCTGATGAACACTCGGGACAGATCTTCCCAAGTGTAAATGCTGCTAGGAGGTAATTGAGTCAACCATGCCCTGGCAGAACCTTCCAGCATGAGGGGCAAATGCTTCATGGCCACCTCGTCGTTCCCACCACCAATCTGAACCGCCACTCGGTAGTCCTCAAGCCAAGTTTCAGGCTTAGACTCACCAGTGAACTTGCTGACTCCTGTTGCCAACCTGAAATTGGGAGGGATAACTGCGGCTCTGATAGCTCTGCTGAAACATTCAGGACCAGAAACATGCACTCGACTGCTTGTGGGCGCATCTCTGTCGAGTCCGCCTCGATGGGCTCTGTTCCGGTCGACCAAACCTTGCACGATAATGGATCGCGCGTCGAAGCCTGGTTCTCTGGGGTCGACTGGAACTCTTCGCCCCGTACTGAACTGACGCCTGTCATCTTGCTGCCGAGGAGCGTAAGACCCACCCCTCGGAGGGGAATTGGGCACTCGACGCCTATCATCTCGGTCGAGTCGGTCACCATATTGGTCTCGCCGATTCTCGCGCCCTTCACGCCGCGGAGGCGATCTGGGACTGTGAGCCGACTGAACCGTATTCGCAGCGACGGATCGACTGTGAATTCTGTTGCGCGACTGCGACACGGCCGAATTCTGGTCTCCTGCTGCCCGGAGCAGATCCCTGATCTGCATCAAGCCTCTGCCAGCTTCCGACTGAGAGGGTTGGATGGACTCTGCTATACGGGTCGCAGCTGCTAAATTCTGGATTGGGGTTCGATATACCTGAGTCGGCGGGAAGAGTTGACGTCGACTGGTGTCGGGAATTCGTTGCCGCGCGCGCTCGTCGAGTGCTCGCTGAAGATTCTCCAGTCGAGTGCGTTCGGCCAAATTGGCCAAACGTACCTCCTCCAAGGCGCGAGCCTCGGGGGTTTCTCCTGCGATGGGAGTACGCAGAACATCCACGTTCCTGCGGCGAAGTTCCTCTCTTTGCAGAGAGTCGAGTGGCTCGGGCTGGTACTCTTCGTGGTCTCGTGCGGGGTCGCCTCCGTCGCCTGCTCCACCATCACGGGCGAAGCCAGGGGGACTGCGGGGCCCGTCGACCATCAGAATTTCTGCCGCTGGATCACTGCTATCGCACTCGGATGCGGTCTCTACGGAACCAGTCGACAGATCGAACAGGCCGTAGAGAGATTCGTCGGGCTCGATTGCCGCAACTTGGGTGGTGGCCGTCTGGCGAGCCACCGCGTGCCTCACCCACCGCTGAATCCTCGACCGGCCCGAGCGCTTGCGCTGACGGGAGACCGGGAGGGTGGTCGATGGGGATGTCGACCGATACGGGGTCGACGGTTGCCGCAGCAGAACGCCGCGGACACATGCGCGAAAATGTGTCGCACCGCGGACGGGGAGCGCATCAACGTCGAGTGGAGCCTCCTGGAGCCAGGCGGAGTCGTCGGCGATGAAGGTGAGAGCGCCGAGACGGATCTCTCGACCCTCGACCAAAAATCCAGCAGCCACCATGATGAAAGTACTCGGAAGAATCGCAACTTCTCCACAAAATTGCTAAAACACCTGCCCCACGGTGGGCGCCAACTGTCGTGGTTCTAAGCCTGACAGTAGAGTGGGGGGTAGGTATGGAGAGGCAAGGTCCTAGCTATGGAGAGGTTGTAAACAAGGATGTACGAGTTCAGGCCCTTCTCGGAAGGAAGTAAAAGCCCTACGTCTCGGAGCCCGGAGGCGGTCGAGTGGATTATATGTATATGAGTTACAGGGTGCCGAACCCCTCTGCCTATGGAGGGGGGTGGCTTATATAGAGTGCGCCAGGACCCCAGCCAGCCCACGTAGGAGAGGGTTTAAGGTGAGTTAAGTCCGGGGCGTTACTGGTAACGCCCCACATAAAGTGTCTTTACTATCATAAAGTCTACTTAATTACAGGCCGTTGCAGCGCAGAGTGCCTCTTGACCTTCTGGTGGTCGAGTGAGTCTTCGCGGTCGAGTCCTTGAAGGCAGTCGAGTGTGTCTCTCGTTGGTCGACTGGAAGGTGACCTCTTCTAAGGGTGTCCTTGGGCAGGATACTTAGATCAGGTCTGTGGCCCTACCCTAGGTACATGACCCCATCAGTGGCCGCTCGCACCAGGGCCTCGACACCACCTGATGGGCCCAATCGTCCCAGCCGCGGAGGGCGAGCCATTTCTTCGGCGGGAGCGGGTCTGGTTCCTCTCGGGGAGCCTTTCGCTTCTCTGCCGTCGAGGACCGGCGGATCGGAGCCATTGCAGCAAGACGAAGCAAGGACCGAGAAGAAGGAGAAGCAAGAAGGGATGGACTGAAAGGGCGCGCGCCGTTCCGTACTTATGGCCGGCGAAGGCCAACCACCGACCTCCACGATCACAAGTAATCATGACCTGCTTCGCATGCAGGGACTTGTCCAATCCGTGCATTTGCCGAGGCGCCGTGGGGAAGTGGAGACGCCCACGTCCAATCAACCTCCACGCGGCGCCCAAGGCCGCAGGCTGTTAGGGCCCGCGGCGCTTCGCCCTTTGCCCTTTCGCCTCCCTGCACGGCCAAGTCTGGGCGCGCCTTGGGCCCCGGGGCTACTGTCGGTGTTCTGCGAACGGGGGTCCCCAGACTTGCCTACCTGCGGCCTGCGGCGTGGCTCAAAGGGGGGCCCAGCACGGCCCATCTTCATCAACACAGACCCAAGACCCTCGCGAGGGGCCAAGCCTCGCGGGGCGGACGACACGGAGCTTCCTTAGGCACGGCCTCATCAGGCTGGCTCGCGAGGAAGCGGAGAGATCAAGGCGGGGTACCTCACGAGGTGCCCGTGACGCAAGCCATGACGACCAAAGGCGCTAGGCGGGCGCCAGCCGCGCAGTGTCCTCCTTTCCTCTTTGGTGCAAAGGGAGCAAGCGCGGGTGAGAGCATCAATCAAAGGCACCCGTTTCGGTGCAACGAGACCTAGACCAGTCCAACGGCAGGGAGGAAGTCATTGTGGAGCCCAAGCCAGTGTCACCACCAGAGCCTTTGGCAGGCGAAGACCAACTTTAGTCAGGATAAGTGTACTAGATGTTCCCCTTCAAAATGGCCAATTGTTGGCACCCTTCCCGCTCAATATTTGGAAAGAGGCCCAGGGCCTTTGCCTATAAATAGGACTAGCCACCCCCAGGGTAGAGGAGATCTAGAATCGGCCCCCAGAAACAAGCTGGGATCGAGATGGAAATCAGAAAGAGAATCGAGAAGAGAGAGAGAGAGAGAGAGAGAGAGAGAGAGGGGTGACTGAACTCCTCCTAGTAGTTCATCCCCTCAGCCAAGAACAGACCCTCGCGAGGTTGTTCTTCCTTGTATTGCTCATCATCATCAGCCCAAGAGGCAATCCACCACACCACACACTGGAGTAGGGTATTACACCACAACGGTGGCCTGAACCAGTATAAACCCTGTGTCTCTTGTGCTGTTCTTTCATAGCTTAGATCTTAGCGTGGCGGTGGGGTGCAGGTAGGTAGAAGGCAGAATCTCCGCGCGCACCCCAGTGTTCGAACCTCAAGGGTCTGCCGGATCCCGAAATCCGACACGATGAGTTCTACAACATGGCACTAAAACAAGAGACTGCTCAGCTAAAGTGCGATGCTTCCAAGAAGCGAGTCAGAGATGCGACTCCTTCTTCCTCAACTCAAGTGGCAACTATGCAGCAAAAGTATTGGTTGCCTCCTCCTCCTTCATTCCGTCAGCCTTATCAGCAGAAGAGCAAAGGTAGCAATGGATCTTCCCACCCACCCAACCCAGGCTTTCAGAACAAGACTTCATCTCATGCTCCAAGATCAAGTGCTCCGTATCACCGTCCGCTCTCGGAGGTCACGTGCAACAAGTGTCAGCAGATGGGTCACTATGCGAACAAATGCTTCAATCAGAGGCGTCTTCCTCCTCCTCCTCCTGTGAGATCAGTACCGTAGTGGTCAAGCATAATCCCAAGTTTGCAAAGGTCAACATAATCAACGCAGCTCAGGTAGAGGACTTGTCAGATGTGATCATGGGTAACCTTCCTATTAACGATATTCCTGCAAAAGTTCTTTTTGACACTGGTGCATCGCATTGTTTCATCTCGAGACCATTTGCATCTAAGCATGAGTTGGCTTTCCAAGATTTGCATAGACCGTTAGTAGTTGTCTCACCGGGTAAATGCTTGCATGCAAGCTACGTGGTTCCAGATGTTTCTATCACGTTGGGCGACTATAAGTTTCTATCTTCTCCAATGGTCCTTGGTAACTCGGATATTGATCTTATTCTCGGAATGGACTGGCTTTCTAAGAACAAGGCTCAACTTGATTGTGCTGCAAGTTAGATTCAATTGACACATTCGTCTGAGGATGTAATCGTCTTTGCCGCTCGTGATGATACCATTAGACTGTTTTCTCTCAATGAGAAGGGCGAGCTGCATGCCATCTCTTAGGTTCCAGTCATTTGCGAATATCAAGACGTCTTTCCAGAAGAGCTTCCAGGAATGCCTCCGCACCGGCCAGTTGAATTCGTCATCAATCTTGAGCCTGGCACGGAACCTGTTTGCAAACGTCCTTACAAGCTTGGACCTGAAGAGTTGAAGGAGCTGAAGAAACAACCCGATATTCAAGAACGTATGGGTCTCATCCGACCAAGTTCTTCTCCATGGGGTTGTGGTGTTCTTTTTGTCAAGAAGAAGGATGGAACGGACCGACTTTGTGTCGACTACCGTCCATTAAATAAGAAGACCATAAAGAACAAGTACCCACTTCCCAACATCAATGACCTTTTAGAACAACTCAAGGGTGCTCAAGTATTCTCCAGGCTTGACCTCCGTATGGGATATCATCAGATTCACATTCATGAAGAAGATATCCCCAAGATAGCATTCTGAACAAGCTATGGTTCATATGAATACATTGTCATGTCTTTCGGCCTCGTCAATGCACCTCCAACTTTCTCTCGCATGATGAACTCCATCTTCAATGCCTACACAAATGACTTCGTCTTGGTCTACCTTGATGACATTTTGGTCTTTTCCAAGAACAAGGAGGATCATGCCAAGCATTTGAGATTGGTGCTGGATAAACTCAAAGAACATCAGTTCTATGTGAAGTTTTCAAAGTTTGCGTTTCGGCTCGATGAGGTTCTCTACCTTGGGCATATCATCTCCGCCAAGGGCATAGCTATTAATCCTGAGAAGGTCTCTGCAATTGTGAATTGAGAACCAACTCAGAATGTGAAGCAACTCCGCAACTTCCTTGGGCTCGCAAGCTATTGTCGAAGGTTCGTTCAGAACTTCTGAAAGATCGCGAAGCCTCTTTCCAACCTTCTCCAAAAGCATGTGAAGTACGTCTGGTCGCCTGAATGTGACATCGCTTTCAACACCCTGAAAGAGAAATTAGTCACTGCTCCAGTTCTGACTCCTCCTGATGAATCCAAACCATTCGAGGTCTTCTGTGATGCTTCCCTTCAAGGTCTTGGTGCAGTGTTGATGCAAGAGAAGAAAGTTGTGGCCTATACCTCTCGCCAGTTGAAGCCCAATGAAAAGAACTACCCCACTCATGACATCGAGTTGGCGGTAGTTGTCCATGCTCTTTTAACTTGGAGACATCTCTTATTGGGAAGAAAAGTGGACATCTTCACTAATCACAAGAGTCTCAAGTACATCTTCACACAGCCAAACCTCAACCTCAGGTAGACTCGTTTGGTCGAAATGATTCAAGAGTATAATCCGAGTATCGAATATACTCCAGGCAAGGCCAATGTAATTGATGACGCATTGAGCAGGAAGGCTTACTGCAACAGTTTGATTCTCAAGCCTCACCAACCAGAGCTTTGTGAAGCTTTCCGCAAACTCAATCTCCAAGTTGTTCCTCAAGGATTCCTTGCCAACCTCCAAGTCTCTCCTACTTTGGAAGATCAGATTCGTGAGGCTCAACTTCTTGATGCTATGGTGAAGAAGGTGAAGATTGGGATTGCCAAGAGTCAACCCAAGTACAAGTTCTACCGTCTCGATGACAAGGATACTCTCTTCTTCGAGGATCGCATTGTGGTGCCTAAGGGTGACCTTCGTGAAGTCATTATGAATGAAGCTCACAATTCACTCCTCTCTATTCTCCCTGGAAGTAGAAATATGTACCAGGACCTCAAGTAGTCGTTTTGGTGGACTCGAATGAAGCGCGATATTGCTCAGTTCGTGAATGAATGTGATGTCTGCAGAAGAGTGAAAGCAGAACACCAATGACAGCTGGTCTCCTCCAACCTCTTGACATTCCAGAATGGAAGTTTGACCATATTGAGATGGACTTCATGATTGGATTTCCAAAGTCCAAGCGTGGCAATGATGCTATCTTCGTTGTCATCGACAAGCCCACTAAAGTGGCTCATTTTCTACCTATCAAAGAATCTATCACACCAGCTTAGTTGGCAGAGCTATATACCTCTAGGATTGTCTCTCTGCATGTCATTCCGCAGTTGATATCTTCAGATTGTGGTAGCATCTTCACCTCTAAGTTCTGGGACTCCTTTCAGAAGGCCATGGGCACCAACATTCGCTTCAGCACAGCTTTTCATCCTCAAACTAGTGGCCAAGTCGAGCGAGTAAATCAAATTCTTGAAGATATGCTCAGGGCATGTGTCATTTCTTTCGGTATGAAGTGGAAAGATTGTCTTCCATATGCCGAGTTCTCCTACAACAACAGCTTCCAAGCGAGTTCGGGCAAGGCCCCATTCGAGATTCTCTATGGCAGGAAGTGTCGTACTCCTCTTAACTGGTCAGAGACAGGTGAACGCCAACTTCTTGGCAATGACTTGATCATAGATGCTGAAGAAATGTTCAAAGTCATTCGCGAAAATCTCAAAGCCGCGCAATCGCGCCAGAAGTGTTACTATGATAGCAAGCATCGTGACTTGGCTTTCGAGATCAGAGACCATGTCTACCTCCGCGTATCCCCAATGAAAGGTACTCGTCGCTTCAGTATCAAAGGGAAGCTTGCCCCTAGATACGTGGGTCCTTTCAAGATCATTGGCAAAAGAGGCGATCTCGCCTATCAACTTGAGCTTCCATCCAACTTTGCAAATGTGCATGACATGTTTCACGTGTCTCAACTCCGCAAGTGTTTCATGACTCCTGACCACACCATCAACTTTGAAGAGATTGACCTCCAAGAAGACCTCTCTTATCATGAGCACCCCGGTGCTATTCTTGAAGAAACTAAGCGCAAGACTCGCAACAAGTCTATCAAATTCCTGAAAGTCAAGTGGTCACATCTTTCCGACCATGAAGCCACCTGGGAACGCGAGGACCACCTCCGTTCCGAGTACCCGGAGCTTTTTTCCAGTCCTAGATCTCGGGACAAGATCCTTTCGTAGTGGTGGAGTGTTGTAACACCCCGTATGTAACTTGCCATATTTGTATTCCAACTCTTTCCATTTTCGTCACTAAGTTATGATATTTCCTTGTTGTCGGGTTTTTGTCTTCGTGTGGTTTTGTCTTTGTCATGCATCTCATATCATGTCATCTTGTGCATTGCAATTGCATACGTGTACGTCTCATGCATCCGAGCATTTTCCCCGTTGTCCGTTTTGCATTTCGGCGCTCCTATGTCCTCCGGTGTCCCTTTCTACCTCTTTTTGTGTGTGGGTATTAAACGTTCTCGGATTGGACTGAGACTTTCCAAGCAGACTTGGGTTACTATCGGTAGACCGCCTGTCAAGTTTCGTGCCATTCGGACTTCGTTTGATACTCCAACGGTTAACCGAGGGACCAAAAAGTCCTCATGTGTGTTGCAGCCCAACACCTCTCCAAAGTGGCCCAAAACCCAACTAAACCCCCTCCATCATCTAGGCCATTCGATCATGATCGCGTGGCTGCAAACCGTCCTCAATTTGGAGCCTCCTAGCTCCTCCTACCTATAAAAAGGCATCTCCCCCCGGAAATCTCAGATGAACCCTAACCTTCCCCTCTCCTCGCGCCGCCGGACGAAATCCGGATGGCCGGACGTGTCTGCCACGCTCCCCCCGTCCAATCCTCGCACGACACGTGTCCCCGCGGACGCCCCACATCGCCGTCGACTGCGTGGGCCCGCCGAAGCCCACGGCCGGCCCCCGCGGCCCATCGCACCCCGCGCCGCCCGAGCCTCCCCTCCGCCGCTGCGCCGCCGCTTTGCCCTCACCGCCCACCGCCGCCTCGCCGCGACCTCGCCGGCGTCCGCCGCCCCAGCCGCCGCCCTGCTCCGCGCCGGCGCCTCCCCGTCCGCCTCATCGCTCCGCCGCCCGCCGTCGTCCTCCTCCCGGCTGGTTCCGGCGATCCCCAACTCTGGCGCCCCCAGGAGCAGCTCCGGCGAGCTCGGTTCCGGCGACCTCGGGACGCGTGCAAACCCTAGATCTAGACGGGGTTGACTTCTTCCCTCTCTCCCAGTAATTTTATGCACTTTTCATCGCATCATATCTCTGCATGTGTAGCTCTGTTTTGGGCGTGTAGCATATCAAATTGTTTGAATCGACGAGTACTTCATTCCATTCCATTGCACCATGTTCATTTGAGTTCATCTGGATGCCCTAAAGGCTGTTGCAAGAGTGCTAGTTTATATTAGTTTCAGATTCATAACATTAATTGGACTTGTGTCATTTTTGCCATGATTGATGTGTGCCTCCTATGAACTTGAGCCCTACATGAGTTTTGAAGTATGCCATGCCATCTTTACAGGGGTGTATGCCATGTATTTTTGTGATCTTTGTGGTGACTAGCACAAGCATGCAAAGTAGCCCTCGTAATGTTGCTGATTTTAGGGACTTAGATCTCTTCTAAGTCTTTGTTCTGTCAATATTTTTATGCCATGTATTCATGTTGCTACCGAGTGATCCGTGCCTCTTTTGAGCATGATCAGTAAGGATGTTTTGTAGATATTGTGGTGCTCTATTCATCCATGCCTTTGTTTGCAATTATATAGCACCCTAGCTTGACTCAATCGAGCTCTACTTTTGCTATAAAATGTTCCTGGCAGAATGTTTACGTGTTAAGCATTTTTGCCGTGGTTGTTGTAGTTGATCCATGCATGATATGTTGTTGTTCTTGCCATGTTTAGCTTCTATGCCATGTCTACTTGCTGGGTGTATGCTTAGTTTGTCATGCAATGCCTTGTGGTGAGTGCATCGAGCTCGTAAACATGCCTACTTAATATCTGTTTTGCCATGTTCCAGTTTTCTAAGTCTGAATCTGTTAACGATAATTGCTATGTTCACATGGTTGCCATTGTATTTTCTGATCCCTTTTGGCTTATGGTCACTAAGGGACTTTTGTTGTATGCTTTGAGTATCTTCATGCCATGCCTTGCTTTGCCATGATATGTTCCTGTAGCATGTTTTTTTTTGCTCTGAACATTGCTTCCTGATGTTAAATTCCTGACATGTTGATTTCACTAAGTCTGTAACCTGATATCTTTTGCACTTTTTCCATGCTTGTTTGAACCTGCTATTGAGTGAATTAGCCGTAGCTCAGTGTTCATCTTTGGTCAAGCATCTTGAGTGGATCCCTGCCATGTGCTTTGTTGCTATGTTAGAGTGTTGTAGCATGTTGTTCTTGATGCATTTAGATGGCCTCGTGCTGTTAATCACAGACCAGTGCCATATTTGTTTTGCTAGTCATTTGCAAACCGTGCATCCGATTCCGGTGATCTTTATATCGATTTCGACCGAAATCAACCCATCTTTCTAGGGGAACCCTTGGTTTTCCATGTTGAGGCCAGGTTCAATCTTTCCTTTCCGAAACATGCATATGCATCGCATATCACATCCCGCATATCATGCCATGTTTTGCATCATGTTGTTTGTGCATAGCACGTTGTTGATTGTGTCTCCCTTTGCTTGTGTTCTTGCTTTGGGTAGAGCTGGGAGACGAGTACGTGATCGAGGAGGCCGTTGAGTATGTTTACGAGGATCAAGCTAACGTTAACTCAGAGAATTTTGTAGGCAAGATGACCATACCCTCGAAATCACTTCTATCTTTGCTTGCTAGATGCTCGCTCTATTGCTATGCCTATGCTACGATACCTACCACTTGCTTTCATGCCTCCCATTTTGCCATGTCAAACCTCTAGCCCACATTGTCCTAGCAAACCGTTGTTTGGCTATGTTACCGCATTGCTCGGCCCCTCTTATAGCGTTGCTAGTTGCAGGTGAAGATTGGAGGTTGTTCCTTGTTGGAACATGTTTATTGTTGGGATATCATTATATTATCTCGTTTTTTAAATGCGCCTATACACTTGGTAAAGGGTGGAAGGCTCGGCCTTATGTCTGGTGTTTTGTTCGACTCTTACCGCCCTAGTTTCCGTTATACCGATGTTATGTTCCTTGATTTTGTGTTCCTTACACGGTTGGGTTATAATGGGTACCCCTTGATAGTTCGCATTGAATAAAACTCTTCCAGCAATGCTCAACATTGGTTTTACCATTCGTCACCTAGCCTCTTTTTCCCTTGGGTTCCGCAGACTCAAGGGTCATCTTTATTTAAACCCCCGGGCCAGTGCTCCTCTAAGTGTTGGTCCAACCTATCAGCCGCCGGTGGCCACCAGGGGCAACTCTGGGCTGACCTACCGGAAATTTGGACAATCTAGTGTGCCCTGAGAACGAGATATGTGCAGCTCCTATCGGGATTTGTCTGCACATTCGGGTGGCTTTGCTGGTTTAGTTTTACCATTGTCGAGATGTCTTGTAACTGGGATTCCGAGTCTAATAAGATCGTCTTGGGAGAAGGAATATCCTTCGTTGACCATGAGAGCTTGTGATGGGCTAAGTTGGGACACCCCTGCAGGGATTTGAACTTTCGAAAGCCGTGCCCGCGGTTATGGGCAGATGGGAATTTGTTAATGTCCGGTTGTAGAAAACCTTAAACTTAACTTAATTAAAATGAATCAACTGAGTGTGTGGCCGTGATGGTCTCTTTTCGGCGGAGTTCGGGAAGAGAACACAGTCTCGTGTTATGCTTGAACGTATGTTGTTCTAGGATCACTTCTTGATCAGAGTTTCTCGACCGTGCCTTTGCCTTCTCTTCTCGCTCTCATTTGTGATGTTAGCTACCATACATGCTAGTGCTTGCTGCAGCTCCACCTCATAGCTTTTACCCTTCCTATAAGCTTAAATAGTCTTGATCGCAAGGGTGTGAGATTGTTGAGTCCCCGTGACTCACAGATTACTTCCAAAACCAGATGCAGGGACCGATGATACCGCTCCAGGAGATTCGACTGAGCTCATGTGGGAGTTCGATGAGGACTCAGGACGGTACTACGTTTCCTTTCCAGACGATCAGTAGTGGTGCCCAGTTGGGGCGATCGGGGACTTTGTTGCATTTGGGGTTGTTCTTTATTTTGGTACCATAGTCGGACCATTGATTGTACCTGGATGAGTGTAATGATATTTATGCTATTGTGTGACGTGGCGAGTGTAAGCTAACTATGTACCTCTTTTCCTTATTCATTACATGGGTTGTGTGAAGATTACCCCACTTGTGACATTGCTTACAATGCGGTTATGCCTCTAAGTCGTGCTTCGACGCGTGGGAGATATAGCTGCATCGTGGGCGTTACACATTGTATGAGACTCGTATATTGGTAGCACTATTTTAACCTTAATATGCAATGGTCTTAGATTTTATTAAGCATTCTCGAATCTGTTTACCTTGTCGATCTCACAGCACACGATCTGTATAGCTAACTCAACTGCGATCTTCGACATTATTGCACACAGTTGGGTTCTTCCACCGTGTGCCCTGTAGAGCGCAGAATTAATTATTGCACTCGAGTGTCCATCATCACCCTTCTGTGTAACTTTGACCTTATCAGTCTAGGTGGAGCACTCCATCCACATCTTGGAGCTATTGCTTGCCAAGGAGAAGTACAAGGTGGTCGGGTTCAACCTCGAGTATGCCTGCGCTCGTTCCTTGTCTCGTCCCAAGGTCGCCGTCACCTAGATGTGTGTGCGCCACCACGTCCTCGTCTACCACTAATGCTTGGCCACAAGCCTTGTGAGCGTTTCGCTAGGTTTTTCAAAAACCCCCACTACATGTTCGCTACGGTGGACATCGCTAAAAGTGTAAAGGCGCTCGAGAATTCGGGCATCGCCATCCAGAATCTTGTCGATGTCTAGGGCCAATACTGTTGGGGAACGCAGTATTTCAAAAAATTTCCTACGATCACGCAAGATCTATATAGGAGATGCATAGCAACGAGAGGGGAGAGTGTGTCTACGTACCCTCCTAGACCGAAAGCGAAAGCGTTTAGTAACGCGATTGATGTAGTCGAACGTCTTCGCGATCCAACTGATCAAGTACCAAACGCACGGCACCTCCGTGATTCGCACACGTTCAGCTCGGTGAGGTCCCTCGTACTCTTGATCTAGCTGAGGCCGAGGGAGAGTTATGTCAGCACGCCAGCGTGTTGATGGTGATGATGAAGTTATCGATGTAAGGCTTTGCCTAAGCACTACGACAATATGACCGAGGTGTAAAACTATGGAGGGGGGCACCGCACACGGCTAAAGATCAACTTGTGTGTCTATGGGGTGCCCCCTTCCCCCGTATATAAAGGAGGGGAGGAGTAGGAGGGCCGGCCACAAGGGGCGCGCCCAAGGGGGGATCCTACTCCTAGTATGAGTAGGTTTCCCCCTTTCCTAGTCCAAGTAGGAGAAGAAGGAAGGAGAGGAAGAAGAGAAGGAAAGGGAGGCCGCCCCCCTAGCCCTAGTCCAATTCGATTTGGGCAAGGGGGGCGTGACGTAATTTTTGATTGTTCCATGCTATTATATTCTCTGTTTTGGATGTTAATGGGCTTTATTGTGCACTTTTATATTATTTTTGGGACTAACCTATTAACCGGAGGACCAACCCAAATTGTTGTTTTTTTGCCTATGTGAATGTTTCGTAGAAAAATTAATATCAAACGGCAAACGGAATGAAACCTTCGGGAACATGATTTTTGCAACAAACGTGATCGAGGAGACTTGGAGTGGATGTCAAGAAATCAACAAGGTGGCCACGAGGCAGGGGGCACGCCCACCCCCCTGGGCGCGCCCTCCACCCTCGTGGGCCCCTTGTTGCTCCACCGACCTACTTCTTCCTCCTATATATATCCACATACCCCGCAAACATCCAGGAGCACCATGAAACCCTATTTCCACCGCCGCAACCTTCTATACCCAAGAGATCCCATCTTAGGGCCTTTTCTGGAGCTCCACCGGAGGGGGCATTGATCACGGAGGGCCTCTATATCAACTTCATGGCACCTCCGATGATATGTGAGTAGTTTACCTCAGACCGTCGGGTCCATAGCTAGTAGCTAGATGGCTTCTTCTCTCTATTTGGATCTAAATACAAAGTTCTCCTCGATTCTCTTGGAGATCTATTTGATGTAACTCTTTTTGCGGTGTGTTGGTCGAGATCTGATGAATTGTGGGTTTATGATCAAGTCTATCTATGAACAATATTTGAAACTTCTCTGAATTCTTTTATGCATGATTGGTTTATCTTTGCAAGTCTCTTCCAATTATCAGTTTGGTTTGGCCTACTAGATTGATCTTTCTTGCAATGGGAGAAGTGCTTAGCTTTGGGTTCAATCTTGCGGTGCTCGATCCCAGTGACAGCAAGGGAAACGACACGTATTGTATTGTTTCCATCGAGGATAAAAATATGGGGTTTATATCACATTGCATGAGTTTATCCCTCTACATCATGTCATCTTGCTTAAGGTGTTACTCTGTTCTTATGAACTTAATACTCTAAATGCATGCTGGATAGCGGTCGATGTGTGGAGTAATAGTGGTAGATTCAGAATCGTTTCGGTCTACTTGTCTCGGACGTGATGCCTATATACATGATCATGCCAAGATATTCTCATAATTATTCGTTTTTCTATCAATTGCTCGACAGTAATTTGTTCACCCACCGTAATACTTATGCTATCTCAAGAGAAGCCACTAGTGAAACCTATGGCCCCCGGGTCTATTTGCCATCATACAAGTTTCCAATCTATTTTATTTTGCAATCTTTACTTTCAATATATATCATAAAAATACCAAAAAAATAATTATCTTACTGTTATCATCTCTATCAGATCTCACTCTTGCAAGTGGCCGTGAAGGGATTGACAACACCTTTATCTTGTTGGTTGCGAGGTTCTGATTTGCTTGTGTAGGTACAAGGTGATTTGCGCGTGGTCTCCTACTGGATTGATACCTTGGTTCTCAAAAACTGAGGGAAATACTTATGCTGCTTTACTACATCACCCTTTCCTCTTCAAGGGAAAACCAACGCAGTGCTCAAGAGGTAGCAAGAAGGATTTCTGGCGCCATTGCCGGGGAGATCTATGCCAAGTCAAGACATACCAAGTACCCATCACAACTCTTATCCTTCGCATTACATTATTTTCCATTTGCCTCTCATTTTCCTCTCCCCCACTTCACCCTTGCCATTTTATTCGCCCTCTTTTTCCGTTCGCCTTTTTTCGCATGCCTCTTATTTGCTTGTGTGTTGGATTGCTTGCTTGTCATGATGGCTCAAGATAATACTAAATTGTGTGACTTTGCCAATGCCAACAATAATGATTTTATTAGCACTCCGATTGCTCCTATTACCGATGCTGAATCTTGTGAAATTAATACTGCTTTGCTGAATTTTGTCATGAAAGATCCGTTTTCTGGCCTTCCTAGTGAAGATGCCACTACCCATCTAAACAACTTTGTTGATTTTGCGTGATATGCAAAAGAAGAAAGATGTGGACAATGATATTGTTAAACTTAAGCTATTACCATTTTTTCTTAGAGATCGTGCTAAAACTTGGTTTTTGTCTTTGCCTAAAAATAGTATTGATTCATGGGATAAGTGCAAAGATGCTTTTATCTCTATGTATTTTCCTCCCGCTAAGATCATCTCTCTTAGAAACGATATTATGAATTTTAAGAGACTTGATCATGAACATGTTGCACAAGCTTGGGAGAGGATGAAATCAATGATACGTAATTGCCCATCACATGGTTTGAATTTATGGATGATTATACAATTTTTTTATGTTGGGTTGTATTTTGCTTCTAGAAATCTTTTCGTTTCGGCCACGGGAGGCACTTTTATGGAAACCACTTTAGGAGAAGCTACCAAACTCCTAGATAATATTATGGTTAATTATTATCAATGGCACATTGAAAGATCTACTAGTAAAAAGGTGCATGCAATTGAAGAGATTAATGTTTTGAGTGGAAAGATGGATGAACTTATGAATTTTTTTGCTAATAAGAGTACTCTTACTGATCCTAATGATATGCCTTTGTCTACCTTTATTGAGAATAATAATGAATCTATGGATGTGAATTTTGTGGGTAGGAACAATTTTGGTAATAACGTGTATAGAGGTAATTTTAATTCTAGGTTGTTTCCTAGAAATTCCTCTAATAATTATGGTAATTCCTACAACAATTCTTATGGAAATTATAATAAGATGATCTCTGATTTTGAATCTAGTATTAAAGAATTTATTACTTTGCAAAAGAGTTTCAATGCCTTGATTGAAGAAAAATTGCTTAAGATTGATGAGTTGGCTAGGAACGTGGATAGAATTTCTCTTGATGTTGATTCTTTGAAACTTAGATCTATTCCACCTAAGCATGATATAAATGAGTCTCTCAAAGCCATGAGAATTTCCATTGATGAGTGCATATACTTTCATGGGCATCGACGGAGGCATAGCTAGCTTGTGATCCACGGCACGGCTCAACCGACATCGGATACATACACATATACTTTCACTTTTTCTTGTTTTATTTTAGGTTTTAATCCCACAGACCCCATCGAGTGGTCTGGTTATCGGTCCTCTTGAAGGACAAACACACCAAGATGGCGAGGAGCGCAGACATACAGGGACTTTTTAGGTGATTTCGTTAATGATAACTCTACATGTCTTCCAGGACACACATGCAGCTCTTACCTGGTTTCGGCATGTTGAATAGCCTGTTACTTATTGCACTGCTTGTATCAATGTGCCTTGACATACTAATTACATTACAGTGAAAACAGTTTGTAGCTGGAGCTGTAGGACCCCAGCTTTTTACCTTTACATATTTTCTGTTTTCTTTCTCTCTTTGCTTTATTTCTTCAGTTTCCCTGTGGATAACCCCATCAGGAAGCACCCTTACACTTTGGTACATTTTGATGTTTGCGAGGGGCTTTATAGCACCCCACATTACGACAACAAAAGTCTGAACACTTCTTGTAAGTATAGTTCGGCACTTCGAATTTAGCATTATATGCATTGGCTCCAAATCATGTCTTTGGTCAATAGTTGGGTTGCCCGGCTCCTGTGCTGGCTATCCTACGTTCCACTACATCAGCTAGGGTCGTAAAGGGAGAACTACTGCGATTGTGCCCTGGTCTAAACCGGATGAGCACCTCAGTAGAGAAAGCCAAAAACTGACTGTCATGATGTGGCGAGAGCCGGCAACTGTTCGGAGGTCTCAAATTGTTGGAGGTTTTTCCACATTTCATGAAGGATCGGTACTTCTCGATCAGACGCTGACAGCATCCTGGTTCGTATACCAGGGGCTGCACCTATGTTTTATTATAAAACTCCTATAGCTAAGTGAGGGTGTTCAAGCCGTATAGTCTGGTTGCCTCGTTCGTTGTGCTAAACAACTCCTTCAAGGACCATATAATTGGATCAAGATTGTTTATGTACCATCCTGAACACCTCCGTACTACCTACGTGTGATAGCCTAGTTTTTGCCCTCCTTTTTTTGCCTGATTTTCCGTGGATTGATTTTAAAATTTGGAGTTTTTGAATCCTTTCATATGGACATAAACACTTGGGTACCCCTTGGCTTTCACCCAAGTGTCCCATTTCCCTCTCTAACCATCATTCCTCCTCTGGTTCATCTCAAAATAATATTTGGAATATTTTTCCTTAATGCAAAATATTCATTTCCCTGTCTTAAACCCTAGCTAGATCAATGTGCTCCAAAGCAATCTCAATTTTTCTTACCCAGAAAAATCAGAGAAAATTCACAAATATTCTTGGAACCCTAGGGCACCTTCGTGAGCAAAAATATTGCATGACTTTTTGGAATATTTTTGCTAGAGAAAATATTTTCTGTTCTGGACATAAATGGTAGTTTCTACAGCAACTATCATTTTACTTGCTCCTTTGGGGCTGATTTTTCTTGTGCATCATCACCTTAGTAGATGATTGCTACCCTCCAAAACTCAGCACCCAACTCCCACACGTTTGACCATAGTAAGCTCTCAAAGTTACTGATCAGAAACTTACTAGGCTTTTAAATCTTTTCTACTGCGTCTGGATCCAAACCAAAGCGTGGTAACATTCAAAACTACCACGAACAACATGCCAGACATGAAGTTCGGGCTTGGGTCGGCATGAGGTTAGAGTTCACACGGTGACCACGTTCGTCCAGGTGTGCTGGCATGCGGCCGACGCGCTCTGCGACGCGCCCGAGCCTCTGTAGATCGCGTTGTGAGGGTTCGTTCGACTATGTCCGGTTGTATTCTTCATGGACTCGTTCTTCTTCCTTGCGGGATCTCAGGCAAGATGACCATATTCTCGAAATCACTTCTATCTTTGCTTGCTAGTTGTTCGCTCTATTGCTATGCCGCGCTACCTAACACTTGCTATATCATGCCTCCCATATTGCCATGTCAAGCCTCTAACCCACCTTTCCTAGCAAGCCGTTGTTTTGGCTATGTTACTACTTTGCTCAGCCCCTCTTATAGCGTTGCTAGTTGCAGGTGAAGATGAAGTTTTTTCCATGTTGGAACATGTTTATGTTGGGATATCACAATTTCTCTTATTTAACTAATGCATCTATATACTTGGTAAAGGGTGGAAGGCTCGGCCTTATGCCTGGTGTTTTGTTCCACTCTTGCCGCCCTAGTTTCCACCATACTGGTGTTATGTTCCTTGATTTTGCGTTAATTATGCGGTTCGGTGTTATGGGAACCCCTTGACAGTTTGCTTTGAATAAAACTCCTCCAGCAAGGCCCAACCTTGGTTTTACATTTGCCTAACAACCTAAGACTTTTTCCGTTATGTTTCTGGAGCCCAAGGGTCATCTTATTTTAACCCCCACCCCCCGGCTAGTGCTTCTCTAAGTGTTGGCCCGAACTAGAGCACCGTGCGGGACCGTCCCTTGGCAACTTGGGTTATGTTGGTACCTGTACGCTTAGCTTATCCGGTGTGCCCTGAGAACGAGATATGTGCAGCTCCTATCGGGATTTGTCGGCACATCCGGGCGGTCTTGCTGGTCTTCTTTTACCATTGTCGAAATGTCTTGTAACTGGGATTCCGAGTCTGATCAGGTCTTCCTGGGAGAAGGAATATCCTTCGTTGAACATGAGAGCTTTTGATGGGATAAGTTGGGACACCCCTGCAGGGTTTGAACTCCCGAAATCCGTGCGCGCGGTTATGTGGCAGATGGGAATTTGTTAATGTCTGATTGTAAAGAACTTGGCACCTGACTTAATTAAAACAGCATGTGTAGCCGTGATGGTCTCTTTTCGGCGGAGTCTGGGAAGTGAACACGGTCTTGTGTTATGTTTGAACGTAAGTAGTTTCAGGATCACTTCTTGATCACTTCTAGCTTCTCGACCGTGTGTTGCTTCTCTTCTCGCTCTTATTTGCGTATGTTAGCCACCATATATGCTAGTGCTCGCTGCAACTCCACCTTACTACCCTTTCCTACCCATAAGCATAAATAGTCTTGATCTCGTGGGTGTGAGATTGCTGAGTCCTCGTGACTCACAGATACTTCCAAACAGTTGCAGGTGCCGATGATACCAGTGCAGGTGGCGCAACCGAGCTCAAGTGGGAGCTCAATGAAGACCTTGGTCATTGTTATGTTTCTTGTCCTGATGATTAGTAGTGGAGCCCAGTTGGGACGACCGGGGATCTAGCATTTGGGGTTGTCTTCTTTATTCTGATTCCGTAGTCGGACCTTGATTGTATTCTAGATGATGTATGTTAACTGGTTATTTGTGTGAAGTGGCGATTGTAAGCCAACTGTTTATCCCTTTCTTATTCAGTACATGGGATGTGTGAAGATCACCCCTCTTGCAACAAGCCTACCATGCGGCTATGCCTCTAAGTTGTGCCCCGACACGTGGGAGATATAGCCACATTGTGGGTGTTACAAGATGAAGCCCAAGAAAACCCCGAAGTCGTCATTGGTATGTTTCCTGTTAACAACATACCTGCAGTAATTTTATTTGACTCTAGGGCTTCCCACTCTTTTATCTCTCAGAGTTTTGTTGCCCAAAACAAATTTCCTTGTTCGCTTTTGGGCAAGAATATGCTGGTACAAACCCCAGGATCCTTAATCAAGAGCAATCTGGTCTGCCGTAATCTGGAAATCAATATCAACAAAGTCTGCTTTTCAACTTCTTTGATAATTATCGAGTCTGCTAAACTGGATGTTATATTGGGTATGAATTGGCTGATTCAATACCAAGTATGCATAAATTGCGCGACTCGAGAAGTCACTTTGACCGGTCAAAAGGGGCAGACTACCAAATTCTATGCTCGCAGAAGCATACCCAAGAAAGAAATGGCCTTCAACGCTGTGGCTAAATTGGAATTAATTCCTGTGGTTAGTGAGTTTCTTGATGTATTTCCAGAAGGGCTGCCAGGCATGCCACCAGATCAAGAGCTTGAGTTCGCAATAGATCTTGTGCCCGGAACCGCACCGTTATACAAGAAGTATTACCGGATTCCCTCATTAGAATTAGTGGAGCTAAAAACAGCTTGATGAAATGCTCCAGAAAGGATATATCCGTCCCAAGTCTTCACCATGGGGATCACCTGCTATCTTCATGGATAAAAAGGATGGCAGCCTCCGCATTTGTGTGGAGTATTGTCAGCTGAACGATGTCACCATCAAAAATAAATATCCACTGCCAAGGATTGATGACTTGTTTGATCAACTCAGTGGGGGCAAAGTATTCTCCAAGGTTGATTTATGGACTGGATATCGTCAGCTCAAGATTAAAAAAAAGGATATTCCTAAGACTGCCTTTACCACTCGATACGGTCTTTATGAATATACAGTTATGTCCTTTGGTCTCACCAACGCCCCTGCTTTCTTCATGCATGTGATGAACAAGGCATTCATGGACTTCCTCGATAAGTTCGTGGTAGTCTTCATCGATGACATACTTATTTACTAAAGGAGTGAAGAAGATCACAAGGAACACCTCCAAGCAGTGTTACAACGACTCCGCGACCATCAGCTATACGCCAAATTCAGTTAATGCAAATTTTGGCTCACGCAGGTTGGATTCCTTGGACATGTGCTATCCGCCGAAGGTATAGCTGTGGACCCGAGCAAAGTAAAGGATGTGCTCGATTGGTTGCCACCCACAACCGCATCACAGATCCGGAGTTTTCTTGGATTAGCCGGGTATTACCGTCGTTTCATTTAATGGTTTTCCAAGATTGCTAAACCCATGACGGAGATGCTCAAAAAGGATAAGAAGTTTGAATGGACTGAGGACTGTGAGAAAAGTTTTAATGAGCTAAAGAGACGGCTGACAACCGCACCAGTGTTAACCCTTCCAGATATCTACCGCAGTTTTGATGTGTACTGCGACGCCTCCAGACAAGGACTTGGATGCGTACTTATGCAAGACGGCAAGGTAGTAGCCTATGCATCACGACAGCTACGACCCCACAAGGGAAATTATCCCACTCATGATCTAGAATTACCAGCGGTGGTTCAAGCTCTAAAAATTTGGAGACACTATCTCATCGGGAAGAGGTGCCAAATTTTTACCGATCACAAAAGTCTCAAGTATATATTTACTCAGCCAGATTTAAATCTCCATCAATGAAGGTGGCTTGAGTTAGTCAAGGATGATGATCTTGGAATACATTACCACCCGGGTAAGGCCAACGTGGTCGCCGATGCACTCAGTCGAAAGCCTGCCAACCTGAATGTCATATTGGAATCCTTGCCTCCTGAACTTCAACAGGAGATTGCTCAGCTCAACCTGGTCATAGTTGATGCTGGCCTAGCTAATATTTTGAAAGTCGCCCTTACCCTTGAGGAAGAGATCCGCAAGGCACAGCCAGATGACACTATTCTGCAGAAACATGCCAAGAATGTGGTAGCATGACACACATCATATTTCTCAAAGGATCAATTCGTTACTCTCCGATTCCGTGGAAAAATTTGTGTACCAAATCAGGCAGATATAAATCAGAAAATCCTATCAGAAGCACATGAATATTCGTATTCTATTCACCCTGGAGGTACGAAAATGTACGAAGATCTGCGACAAGTATTTTGGTAGGATGGGATGAAGAAAGACATTGCTTATTTTGTAGCCTGTTGTGACATATGCAACAAGGTAAAGGCAGACCATTAGAAGCCAGCCAGACTTCTCCAACCCCTGCCAGTCTCACAATGGAAATGGGATGATGTCTGCATGGATTTCATCATAGTATTGCGCAAGACTCCGCGAGGCAATGATGCAATCTAGGTCATAGTGGACACCTTAACCAAGGTTGCTCACTTTATCCCGATCAGAACCACATATCGAGCAGATCAACTTGCACAGCTGTATGTATCCAGGATAGTCAGTCTACATGGAGTACCCCGAACCATCACTTCTGAACGAGGTTCACTTTTTACCTCCGCTTTTTGGTCACATCTCCATCAAGCCTTGGGGGACAACACTGAAATACAGTACCTCTTATCATCCCCAGACCGATGGACAAACAGAGTGGGTGAACCAAATACTCGAAGATATGCTGCGAGCCTGTGCTTTGGACCAAGGAGCTAAATGGAAAGATTGTCTACCATATGCCGAGTTCTCTTATAACAACATCTTCCAGACCAGCCTAAAAATGTCACCATATGAGGCTTTGTATGGCTGTAAGTGCCGAACTCCATTAAATTGGTCTCAAACCGGAGATAGCTGTATCTTCGGAACAGATCTGATGATGGAAGCTGAGAAACAAGTTAAGGAAATCCAAGACAGATTGCAATTAGCCAAATCCCGACAAAAGAGCTACTATGATGCAAAGCACCGACAGATCAGTTTTGAACCTAGAGAAAAGGTATACCTCCGAGTCACCCCTATAAAAGGAGTCAAGAGATTTCAGACTCATGGAAAGTTGGCACCCAGATTTATTGGTCCATTTCCAGTTATGTCACGAGTGGGTACTGTTGCATATTAGTTGGAACTACCCCCTGAATTGTCGGACGTGCACAGCGTGTTTCACGTTTCATAGTTGAGGCGATGCATATCGCCGCCTGAGAAAAAGACTGCTATGACTGAGGTAGAGTTGACAAAGGACTTAACATATGAAGAGAGGCCGGTTAAAATTTTGGATCAGATGGAAAGGGTCACTCGCAGCAAAGTAAGAAAGTTTTACATGGTTCAGTGGAAGCATCACACAGAGTCAGAATCCACATGGGAATCAGAAGAGTTTCTCAGGACACATTATCCAGAATGGTTTTCCCAAGCAACCGAATCTCGAGGATGAGATTCATTCTAAGTAGGGGAGGTTTGTGATAGCCTGGTTTTTGCCCTCCTTTATTTGCCTGATTTTCCGTGGATTGATTTTAAAATTTGGTGTTTTTGAATCCTTTCATATGGACTTAAACACTTGGGTACCCCTTGGCTTTCACCCAAGTGTCCCATTTCCCTCTCTAACGATCATTCCCCCTCTGGTTCTTCTCAAAATAATATTTGGAATATTTTTCCTTAATGAAAAATATTCATTTCCCTCTCTTAAACCCTAGCTAGATCAATGTGCTCCAAAGAAACCCCAATTTTTCTTGGCCACAAAAATCTTAGAAAATTCACAAATATTCTTGGAACCCTAGGGCACCTTCCTGAGGAAAAATATTGCAAGACTTTTTGGAATATTTTTGCTACAGAAAATATTTTCTGTTCTGGACACAAATGGTAGTTTCTACAGCAACTACCATTTTACTTGCTCCTTTGGGGCTGATTTTTCTTGTGCATCATCACCTTAGTAGATGATTGCTACCCTTCAAAACTCAGCTCCCAACTCCCAACCATTTGACCACAGTAAGCTCTCAAAGTTACTGATCAGAAACTTACTAGGCTTGTGAAATCTTTTCTACTGCATCTGGATCCAAACCAAAGCGTGGTAACATTCAAAACTACCACGAACAACATGCTAGACATGAAGTTTGGGCTTAGGTCGGCATGAGGTCAGAGTTGACGCGGTGACCGTGTTCGTCCAGGCGTGCTGGCATGCGGCCAACGTGCTCTGGGACGCGCCCGAGCCTCTGTTGATCGCGTGCTCGCTTCCCCGCCTGCCTAGGCGTGCCAAACCTCGCCACCATCTTCGTCTTAGCCCCATTAACTCTCCCCTGGCACTCGCCGGCGCCGGAGCTCGCCGCAGCGAGCTCGGGCACGGTCCGCCCAACGAAACAGTGAGGTGCGCACTGTGCTCGTCGTCACCCCAGTGCCCCTGTGCTCGTCCCCGTTCGCCCACAGTCCCCGCGTGAGCTCCGCCTCCTTCTCCCTCTCTCGCTGACGCCGCTCGTCGCCGGGCGACGTGTCCAGGTGTCCACCGGCGGAGCCCGAACCCCCTCGATGCTCGGCTATAAATAGAGCCCTCCCTCAGCCTCCACGAGCATCATCGACCACTCCCACACACTCCACACACCTAGTAGAGGACTGTAGCCCGGTCGGGCAGGCCGCGGGCCGCCGTCCCCAAGCTCGAGCTCGCCGGCGATCCCCTCGGGTCATCCTTGTAGCTCCGCCCCCTCCCAGGACTTGGCAACCCTTCCAGGGCCTCCGCCACTATGCGGTGGTGCCGTTCCACCCGGTTGGAGCCCCTGGAGTCGCCTCTGCTCTCCGTTGTCTTCCTCTCCGCCGAGCTCTGCTTCCTGTCTCCGCTAGAGAGGAAGATTCCGACGCCGTCCGACCACCCCTAGCTACTCTACGGGTACGGGCAGGTGCGCCTCAGTCTCCTCTCTTGATCCCTCCCTCTCGTTCTGGCCAAGGAGCCCTCATCGCCGGCGTTTGCTCCGGCGAAGCCGTGCCGCCCCTTGTCTCGTTTCCCCTCTCCCCTCATGTGACTAGCGAGGCCCGCTAGTCAGCCCCTCAGTTCGCACGTGAAGTGGTACGAGTGATGGCGCCCTGAGACTTTACACCTTCGACGTCACCCCCCCTCCAGTCTGTTTATTTAAATTCAAATTCATATTTATCCAGAGAGCTTCAAACAGCTATAACTTTTCAACCATAAGTCCAAATGAATTGATTCTTTTTGCATTGTGTTCTTTGCAAAGAAATCTAGCAGCTCACCAAAAATGGGATTTTTCCCTGCTGTCTAGATTTTATGGTGATTTTCAGAAGGGTTCTTGATGATGTCTTCTTGTGTTTGTAATTGTTTTCAGAGCAGTGAAGCTTGTCTTGAGGATCACCAGGAGGCTTGTGAACCTCATCTGTACTAAGGCAAGCCACAACAACATTTTCACGGTGCCTTTGCAATATTTGTGATTTTCCTACTTGAATGATGATTTAATCCATGCATATATATTATTGTGTGTTATTCATATTCTGTTAAGTGCTTGTTCAAGTTAATATGCTTGTGTTACAGAAAGTTTAGAGCTAACTAAGTTGATAAAGAGACAAGAATTAATTTTTGCTATGGAAGAAATAATATGGTTATGGATATAAGTAATTAATTGAAGTTATTTTTCTTGCATGAGAAAAATGATAAAACTTGTTAGAAAAGACTTTGTTTAACGTGAGGTTTAATCTTGACCAGAGGAGTGTCAAGAGTTGTTGATGGTTATGCTTAGTGTGGATATAGTTGACTCAGTCTTTTCCATTAATATGTGATGCATATGTTATTGTTGCACTTCATGGCATACTATGACACCGGTTATTTTCAATTTAAGTTGAACCTGATAATAATACAACTTGTGTGTATCATGGACCGGGTCATGGTGCCACTGAATCAAGGTTTTCCCAGTGCAACCACATTTGCCTGTATGGGAAGTCCTTTATTTGGTCCGTTGTGTTGCCTCTGTTCGGTTCCTCCAACTAGGGAAGATTATGGGCGTGTGGTACCCTGGCCCGGTAAGCAGACTGAACCTTGTGTGCCCGTTGTTGATATTTTTGGTACCGGTCCCCGTGAGGGATGTTTTTGCCACGACGGTGGTTGAGGGAGTCCTGGATTAGGGGGTCTCCGGATAGCCTGACTATATCCTTTGGCTGGACTGTTGGACTATGAAGATACAAGATTGAAGACTTCGTCCTGTGTCCGGATGGGACTCTACTTGGCGTGGAAGGCAAGCTAGGAAATACGGATATGGATATCTCCTCCTTTGTAACCGACCTTGTGTAACCCTAGCCCCCTCAGGTGTCTATATACACCGGAGGGTTTTAGTCCGTAGGACAACATAAAATCATACCTTAGGCTAGCTTCTAGGGTTTAGCCTCTCTGATCTCGTGGTAGATGAACTCTTATAATACTCATATCATCAAGAACAATCAAGCAGGATGTAGGGTATTACCTCCATCAAGAGGGCCCGAAACTGGGTAAACATCGTGTCCCCTGCCTCCTGTTACCATTTGCCTTAGATGCACAGTTCGGGACCCCCTACCCGAGATCCACCGGTTTTGACATCGACATTGGTGCTTTCATTGAGAGTTCCACTGTGTCGTCACCATAAGGCTTGATGGCTCCTTCGATCATCGCTAGCGATGCGGTCCAGGGTAAGGCTTTCCTCCCCGAACAGATCTTCATATTCGGTGGCTTTGCACTGCGGGCCAATTCGCTTGGCCATCTGGAGCAGATTGAGAGCTACGCCCCTGGCCATCAGGTCAGATTTGGAAACTTGAACTACACGGCCGACATCCGCGCAGACTTCATCTTTGACGGATTCGGGCCCATGTCGGACGCGTCGTACAATCATGACGAGCATGACGTAATTCTGCCGTTAGACAGTGTTCGGGAGATCGCATCCGCAACTACTCCGTCCTTCAATTCGGAGCAAGTTGCGCCATCTGAGAGCGGAGGGATGGACCTCGCCATGGAGGCCGCACTCTTAGTGGCGATAGAGCCGGATACTGACTAAACCCCTTACGAGAGCCGCGTCGCCGAACCACTAGATTCATCTCCGGCCATGGACTCCGAGCTGCTCATATCCGTGCCCGTCGATTCCGACTGTGCGCCGATCATGGAGTTCACCTCCGCCGATCATTTAGCACTCACCTTTTGGAGATGTGCTAAGTTCATTAAGGTCTCTCTCCCTGTCAGGAGAACCTTGGCCGAATTGTGTCCGGCTAGAATGGGATGCGGACGACGAAGAAATTCGCTGCCCACCCACCACCCACTTAGTAGCCACTGTCGACGACTTAATCGACATGCTCGACTTCGGCTCCGAAGACTTCGACGGTATGGACGAAGAAGCCGGAGACAAACAGGATCCACCGCCCTTGGGGCACTGGACTGCCACCTCATCATATGATATATACATGGTGGACACCCCCAAAGAATCCAATGGCGATGAGACAGCGGAGGATGACCCCTCCAAGAAGCAACCCAAGTGCCGACATCAGCGGCACCGCTCTATGTCCCGCCACACCAAGAGCGGTGATATCGGCACAGGAGATAATAATAATCCGGATAGCGCCAAAGACAATAACAATCCCCTCCAGCATGGTGTAGAGCTAGAGGACGAACAAGCTAGCCCTCCAGAGCAGGCAGCAGATGGAGAACCGAAGGAAGACAATTACATGCCTCTCTCCGAAGACGAGGCGAGCCTCGGCGACGACGAGGTTATCGTGCCTGAGGACCCCGTCGAGCAAGAGCGCTTCAAGCGCCGGCTTATGGCCACGGCAAATAGCCTAAAGAAGAAACAGCAACAGCTTCAAGCTGATCAAGACTTGCTAGCAGACATATGGACCGAAGTCCTTGCGGCCAAGGAGCATGAACTCGAGCGCCCGTCCAAGAGTTACCCAAAATGCAGGTTGCTACATCACCTCGAGGAGGAAGAATTGAAACATCATTCACCAGTGTACGATGCGGCTGACCGGCCACTGCACGGCCGAGTGAGAGAGGCGTTTCAGCCTAAAATTCAGACCGCACCCCGTCGCCACTTAGTTAAAAATATTAAGGCCCGGGTCAACACAGAGGACCTGTGAGACATCTTGGACAGTAAAGAAAAAATCACAAGGTCAATATACGGGACACATGCACGTGCGCCCACATGGGACGATGATCGTCGCGTCGGATACACCAAGAGTAAATCCGGTCGGGCCGAATACAGCAAACAAGACTCATATGAACTACGTCGGGATATAGCCCGGCACAGAGGCGCCGCACACCCCCTATGCTTCACTGATGAAGTTATGAATCATGAATTCCCAGAGGGTTTCAAACCCGTAAATATCGAATCATATGACGGCACAATAGATCCCGCTGTATGGATTGAGGATTTCCTCCTTCACGTCCACATGGCTCGCGGTGATGATCTACATGCCATCAAGTACCTCCCACTAAAACTCAAAGGACCAGCTCGGCACTGGCTGAATAGCTTGCCAGCAGATTCCGTTGGCAGTTGGGAGGATCTGGAAGACGCATTTCTTGACAACTTCCAGGGCACTTATGTGCGGCCACCGGATGCAGATGACTTGAGCCACATAACCCAGCAGCCAGGGGAATCGGCCAGACAATTCTGGACACGGTTCCTGACTAAGATAAATCAAATTGTAGATTGTCCGAATGCAAAGGCCCTAGCGGCATTCAAGCATAACATCCGTGACGAGTGGCTTGCTCGCCACCTCGGCTAGGAGAAGCCGAAATCTATGGCAGCCCTCACAACACTCATGATCCACTTTTGCGCGGGCGAGGACAACTGGCTGGCTCGTAGCAATAACACATCAAGGAATCCGGATACCTCAGATACCAAAGATGTTAATAGTAGGCAGCGTCATAATAGACCAAAGCGCCGCAATAACGGCGATAACACCGAAGATACGGCAATCAATGCCGGATTCAGAGGCTCTAGATCCGGTCAGCGGAAAAAGCCATTCAAAAGAAATACTCCGGCTCCGTCCAGTCTGGATCACATATTGGATCGCTCGTGTCAAATCCATGGCACCCCCGACAAGCCAGCCAATCACACCAATAGAGAATGTTGGGTGTTCAACCAGGCTAGCAAGTTAAATGCCGAGAATAAGGACAAGGGGCTGCATAGCGATGACGAGGAAGAGCCCCGGCCGCCGAACACAGGAGGACAGAAGGGGTTTCCCCCTCAAGTGAAGACGGTGAACATGATCTACGCAACCCACATTCCCAAGAGGGAGCGGAAGCGTGCACTAAGGGATGTCTATGCGATGGAGCCCGTCGCCCCAAAGTTCAACCCATTGTCTGCTTGTCTGATCACCTTCGATCGCAGGGACCACCCCACTAGCATCCGTCATGGCGGATCCGCCGCACTGGTCCTAGACCCCATCATTGACGGATTTCACCTCACTCGAGTCCTTATGGACGGCGGCAGCAGCCTGATCCTGCTTTATCAGGATACAATATGAAAAAATGGGTATCGATCCCTCGAGGATAAAACCCAGCAAAACCACCTTTGAAGGCGTTATCCCAGGTGTAGAGGCCCATTGCACAAGCTCAATCACACTGGAAGTGGTCTTCAGATCACCGGATAACTTCCGAAGCGAAGAGTTAATCTTCGACATCATCACGTTTCGCAGTGGCTATCATGCACTGCTCGGACAGACAGCATTTGCAAAATTCAATGCAGTGCCGCATTACGCATACCTCAAGCTCAAGATGCCAGGACCTCGCGGGGTCATAACAGTAAATGGAAACACAGAACGCTCGCTCCGTACGGAAGAGCACTCCGCGGCCCTTGCAGCAGAGGCACAAAGCAGCCTGTTCAGGCAGACCACTCATTCGGCGTCATAGCCCCCGGACACCTTCAAGCTAGTCCGGAACAAACTGCAACAGGATCGCCTGGCACGATCAGAGCTCGCCTAGCAATCCGGCCCCCGTCCCAGTCTCAGTGCAGTGACGAAATTCGTGTCGTGCATACATAACTACACATTGGAAATACCATGGACATAGGCGGGGGCACAATCAGGAGATGCCCCGCATTGTGGCTTAACCACACCAGGGGCTGTATACCTTTGACATTCCTTTTCTCTTTCAGGGCCTAACTCAGGGAGTCCTGGATTAGGGGGTGTCCAGATAGCCAGACTATACCTTCGGCCGGACTCCTGGACTATGAAGATACAAGATCGAAGACTTCATCCCATGTCCGGAAGGGACTTTCCTTGGCGTGGAAGGCAATCTTGGTGATACGGATATGTAGATCTCCTACCATTGTAACCGACTCTGTGTAACCCTAGCCCTCTCCGGTGTCTATATAAACCGAAGGGTTTAAGTCCGTAGGACGAACAACAATCATACCATAGGCTAGCTTCTAGGGTTTAGCCTCTCTGATATCGTGGTAGATCTACTCTTGTACTACCCATATCATCAACATTAATCAAGCAGGATGTAGGGTTTTACGTCCATCAAGAGGGCCTGAACCTGGGTAAAACATCGTGTCCCCTTCCTCCTATTACCATCCGCCTAGACGCATAGTTCGAGACCACCTACCCAAGATCCGCCGATTTTGACACCGACACAAACTCTTTATAAGCCCTTTCCGGCAGCCCGATTGTCGGACACATTTCAGCAACAACCAAGGCGGCAAGAAGCTAAGATGAACACGGGAACCGCCAGGTGGTCTCTTGTAATACTCGATATACCCGCTTTTCACTATTTATGCGTAGCCTTCCTTGGGATAGGACATTTCGAATCGTCCTACTTTATACTTATTGCACTACTTGTACCAGTACGCTTTGACGTATTATTCAAATAACAATGCATATCATTAATCTGTCATTGCATTACTTAAGTTTTTCTCTTTCTCTTATATGTCCATTTACGACAATCCGCACCCGCATGTTCGGGTACGGTAAGTACGCCAGGGGCTCTCATTTACCCCATAATACGAGCAAGAAGTCTGAACACTTTCGACAGTGCGGCACCCCGAATCATGTCTTTGGTCAAATGTTGGGTCGCTCGGCTCCCATGCTTTGGTACCTTACGTTCCGCTATATCGGCTAAGGTAGCGGTGGGAGAACTACTGTGATTGTGTCCTGGTTCTTTCGGACGAGCACCTCAGTAGAGAAAAGCCAAAAACTAATTGTCATGATAAGGCGAGAGACTGGTCGCTGTTCGAGAGGTCTCAAGTCCTTAAAGACTTTCTCCACTTCGGGCGAGGAGTCGGCGTTGTCCGGCTTAGGCATGTATAGCGCCCCAAATTTGGCCCTCCGAATACCAAGGGCTTCGCCAAAAATTTAAAATCATAGACTTCTGTGGCTAAGTGAGAGCGATAAAGCATTATAGTCCGATTGCCTGGTTCGTTGCACTGAACACCTCCCTCGAAGGACCCAAAATTGGGGTAAAGAGTGTTCAGATTTACCCCGAACACCCCAGTACTAGTTACATGGGGGTAGAAGCCGACGACTGGCCAACTCTCAGATTTTATAAACGGCCGCACAGAAGGTAATATTTTAAATTAAGAAAGCGTCACATGGTGCAAAAGAACTCGTTTTATATTACAGGATCACATGGGCATGTTCATTCAAAAATTACATCCTTGGCACACTCATCCGCCACTAAGCGGGAACCCTTCAGGACGCTCTCATAGTAATTCTCGAGGCAGTGATGCTCCTTGCCCTCCGCGGCCCCTCCTTTACCAGCTTCACGGCGTCCATCTTCGCCTAGTGCACCTTCACCCGGGCAAAAGCCCTGCGTGCACCTTCGATGCAGACGGACCGCTTGATGACTTCAAGCCGTGGGTAGGCTTCCACAAGCCACCTCACCAGACCGAAGTAGCTGCCGGACAGGGGCTCGCCAGGCCACATCCGGACTATAAGGCCCCTCATGGCCTATTCGGCCGCCTTGTGAAGTTCGACCAACTGCTTCAGCTGGTCGCTCAAGGACACGGGGTGTTTGGTCCCAGTATACTGAGACCAGAACAACTACTCCGTTTAGCTCCCCTCCTCAGCCCGGTAAAACTCTGCGGCATCCAGTACACTGTGGGGAAGATCTGCAAATGCTCCTGCAGAGCTCCGAACTTGGGTAAGAAAAAGGGAAGTCTCCTTCACATGCTTGCTTTGCATATTGAATGCCTTACCCGCTGCTATCTTCTTGGCCGCGTCAATCTCCTGGAGGGCCTTGTGGGCTTCGGCCTTGGCGCTCTAGAGGCTTTCAAGCGCCTGCGCGAGCTCGGACTCTCGCGCCTTGGAGTCAAGCTCCAAGGACTCGTGCTTTTTGGCGAGAGGCTCGAGCTCTTGCTGCACCTCGCCTACTCGGGCTTCTTGTTTCTCCCGTTCAATGCGTTCCTTGGCCGTCTTGTCTTCGGCCTCGGACAACGCCTTCCTCAGGGTCTCCACCTCGGTCGTGGCCCCTGACAAATTCATGATGATCCTATTGCTTTACACTCGAACTTCTTTTTTACCTATATAGACAGGGGTATATCTTACCTTTGCTCTCTTCGAGCTGCCTCTTGGTAAAGACGTGTAGGACCTAGAAGTAGATGTGTCTAGAGGGGGGTGATTAGACACTTAGTGCTAAAGTTGCAATTTTTTTAAACTTTTTCGGTTTAAGTGGAGTTTAGGCACAATTACAATCACACACAATACATATCAAGCAAGCATGCAAAGAGTACATGAGCAGTGGAATGTAAAGCATGCAACTTGCAAGAATGTAAAGGGAAGGGTTTGGATAATTCAAACGCTATTGGAGAAACGGATGTTTTTCCCGTGGTTCGGATAGGTGGTGCTATCCTACATCCACGTTGATGGAGACTTCAACCCACGAAGGGTAACGGTTGCGCGAGTCCACACAGGGCTCCACCCAAGGGCAACGGTTGCGCGAGTACACACAGGGCTCCACCCACGAAGGGTCCACGAAGAAGCAACCACCCATAAAGGGTCCACGAAGAAGCAACCTTGTCTATCCCACCATGGCCATCGCCCACACAGGACTTGCCTCACTAGCGGTAGATCTTCACGAAGTAGGCGATCTCCTTGCCCTTACAAACTCCTTGGTTCAACTCCACAATCTTGTCGGAGGCTCCCAAGTGACACCTAGCCAATCTAGGAGACACCACTCTCCAAGAAGTAACAAATGGTGTGTAGGTAATGAACTCCTTGCTCTTGTGCTTCAAATGATAGTCTCCCCAACACTCAACTCTCTCTCATAGGATTTGGATTTGGTGGAAAGAGGGTTTGAGTGGAAAGCAACTTGGGAAGGCTAGAGATCAAGATTCATATGATAGGAATGGAATGTCTTGGTCTCAACACATGAGTAGGTGGTTCTCTCTCAGAACATATGAGTTGGAATAGTATGTGTGTTCTGATGGCTCTCTCACTAAATGAGAAGGAGGTGGAGGGATATATATAGCCTCCACACAAAATCCAACCGTTACACACAGTTTTCCAATCTCGGTGGGACCGAATTAATAAACTCGGTCGGACGAAAAATGAAAACCTAGTGACCGTTAGTGATTTTGGTGGGACTGACTGGATCAACTCGGTGGGACCGATGTGCTGGGGTTAGGGTAAATCCAAAACTCGGTTTGACCGATTACTCAAACTCGGTGGGACCGATTTGGGTAATAGGTGAAACTGAGATTTGGTCAAGCAAACTCGGTGGGACCGATTGCATATCTCGGTGGGACCATGGGTAACAGAGAGTTTGCAAGCCCATCTCGGTGAGACTGAGATCCCATCGGTGGGACCGAACTAATTAGGGTTTGGCAGTGGCTTATGACAAGTGAAACTCGGTGGCGCCGGATAAGAAAAATCGGTAGGACCGAGTTTGGCTTAGGGTTTAGGTCATATGTGGATATGGGAAAGTAGTTGAGGGTTTTTGGAGCATATCACTAAGCACATGAAGCAAGAGGCTCATTAAGCAACACCTCATCCCTCCTTGATAGTATTGGCTTTTCCTAAAGACTCAATGTGATCTTGGATCACTAAAATGTAAAATGAAGAATCTTGAGCTTGAAGCTTTAGCCAATCCTTTGTCCTTAGCATCTTGAAGGAGTTCCCACAACCTTTAGTCCATGCCACTCCATTGTTGAACTTATCTGAAACATGCTAGATCGAAATGTTAGTCCAACAAGAGATATGTTGTCATCAATTATCAAGACCAACTAGGGAGCACTTGTGCTTTCAATCTCCCCCTTTTTGATAATTGATGGCAACATACATCAAAGCTTTAGATAAAGATATAAAGAACAACAAGTAAAGCTTTGGAAGGACATGTAACAAGCATAGGCTCCCCCTACATGTATGCACTCATGTAAATATGAAATATAGAGACATGTGAGAGCATAATCATGACAGAGTAGGCAATGTGTTACATGCATCTTGGCCATATGCATCAGAGTAAAAGATTATCAAGGAAAATACCTTCATGCTCATGAGTCCTTCTTGCAAACAGTATGTACATAAGCAAGAACTCCTCATACTCATGATTTTGATGCATATACTTACCTTGTGGTCTTGAGTTGGCTTAGGATGGAATGAACCTGCACAAACAAAGTTAGATAACACAGGTACATCCACTAGCCAGAGCAAACAAAAGAAACCACAAGAATACCAAGACTGGGATGACATGTAGAGAGTGAGTACAAGGTACCATATTGGAATTAACATGTCTCCAAGAATAAAGATATGCAATGAATTTGACTGATTTCTTTCCCCTAGGTGTCTTGCTCCCCCTGAATCTTACATGGGATATTGGGAGAAGATAGGAAAGGGAAAATCAGAGCTGAAGGATACAAATGGATAGAGCTTAATGCAAATACATGTCTTTCCCCCAAAAAGACATGTGACATCTCTCCTCTTGAACGTCAAGCATCTGGGATCCTTGAGTATTTTCTCTCTCTCCCCCTTAACAACATCTGGGATCCTTGAGACTTTCTCTCCCCCCTTGAGGTCTCTCTCGCCTACAAGCTTTGATGTGATCTCTCTCTCCCCCTTTGACATCAATTTCCAAGAAGGTTTCTCCTGGAATCCGTCGAATAGGTTTGGTCCTTGAGATTCAGTACAAAGCAGGGAATAAAACTGTGATGCTTGTAGAGGACAAGATTCATTGAGCGGAGCTGGATCAGAAGAAATGTAGAATAAGTGGCAAACTGTTTTTCTGATTGTAAAGTCGGTGGCACCGAGTGGCATATTTCGGTGGTACCAAAAAAATTCGGTTGGACCAAAAATTGCAAGTCGGTGAAACCGAGTTTACACAGAGAAAAATACTTGTCACCTCAGCTCACTAGACAAGTAAGATCTCACAAAGATTTGCAATGAATTAGCTAAAAAATTTGCAAGGAATTTGGTACAGAAATATGCAGAACAAAAATCAAGGAGAAAAGAGTGAAAGGTTCTAGATGAAGTTTTTTTTGATTGAAAAAGAAAGAAACAAATATGCAAGGGACAAGTGCAATAACGCAGAAAAGAACACAAGAGAACTTCATCTAGAATTGGGCGGTGACATAGTCACCTATGTTAGAGTATATTGACTTAGGAGTCAAGTGAGGACACTTGATCATAGGTCATACTCATTGTTTAAGCTCAAAATGGGGTTACCATTTTTCGTTTAAGCATCTTGATGTATTCACATCTTGTTGAGTTGCTTTGACTCATGTCTTGGAGTAAAGCTTCTCTAAGATGGAATAACATACCTTGGGTGGTGATGTGGTTCTTGCTCATGTAGTTGAACTTGTGTGGGTGCTCAAGGTTGATGTAGCTTATCAAGAGTTGGGAGCACCACTTTGAGTTCATCTACCTACATGGGTTAGTTCTTGCAAGGAAGAGCACTTGTGTATCCAAAAATGACAATCATGAAGCTCAATCATAGAATTTGTCAAAGGATATGTTTGTATGGTTTTGTGCTTCCTTGTCTTCAACCACTATTGTGTAGAGTCTTGGTGATGTAGAGATCGCTCAGGATATGAGTGAGTCGCAATCTCATGGAATTAGATTCAACCAAGACCTACATGGGTTAGACAACATGCAAGGTACAAATGTATCCAAGACATAAGATAGTTATCATGAGAGATATATCATGGGTTAGTCATAAGCTCATGTCTTGCATGTATCCAATGGAGTTTCTACTCCAAGTTCGAAGCATCAATGATGTTCAATTCTCCTCTCAACCTGCAAAACGCTTTTTCATCAAGTGGTTTAGTAAATATATCCGCTAATTGCTTGTCGGTGCGAACATGCTTAAGATTGATGTCACCCTTAGCAACATGATCTCGAATGAAATGATGATGAACTTCAATATGCTTAGTTCGAGAATGTTGTACAGGATTATGACCAATTTTGATAGCACTTTCATTGTCACAAAGCAGTGGAACATGTTTCACATAAATCCCATAATCTTTAAGAGTTTGAGTCATCCAAAGTAAATGAGCGCAACATGAACCAGCGGCAATGTATTCAGCTTCGGCGGTGGATAAGGATACCGAGTTTTGTTTCTTGGAAGACCAAGACACAAGACATCTACCAAGAAATTGACAAGTACCCGAAGTGGACTTTCTATCAACCTTGTCTCCGGCATAATCCGAGTCGGAATAGCCAACAAGATCAAAAGAAGACCTCTTAGGATACCAAATGCCAAAATTTGGTGTATGGATTAAATATCTCACTATCCTTTTCACAGCCTTGACAATCTTTAGGAGCAGCTTGATATCATGCACACATGCATACACTTAGCGTAATATCGGGACGTGAAGCACATAGGTATAACAATGAACCAATCATAGAGCGATAAACCTTTTGATCAACCGGTTCACCATCTTTGGTTAAATCATTATGTCCACTAGTAGGCATGGGTGTAGACATACCTTTGCATTCTTGCATATTGAACTTCTTGAATAAGTCCTTGGTGTACTTTGTTTGAGAGACAAATGTACCTTCCTTAGTTTGCTTGATTTGCAACCCGAGAAAGAATTTGAGTTCACTCATCATAGACATCTCAAACTTCTCTGACATTAGCTTTCCAAACTTTTCACTAAAGAGAGGGTTAGTTGAACCAAATATGATATCATCAACATAATTTGGCATACAAATAGTTCTCCATTAACCCTTTTAGTAAAAAGAGTATAATCAATTTTACCAATTTCAAAACCACTTCTAGTAAGGAACTTGGTCAAGCATTTATACCATGCTCTAGGAGCTTGTTTAAGACCATAAAGAGCTTTCTGAAGTTTGTAAACATGATTTGGTTTCTTGGGATTGATAAAGCCGGGAGGTTGTTTGACATAAACTTCCTCCTCTATTTCACCATTTAGAAAAGCACTTTTAATGTCCATTTGGTACAAGGTGATATTATGGTGATTAGCATAGGCAAGTAAGATGCGAATGGACTCAAGTCTAGCAACGGGAGCATACGTCTCACCATAGTCCATACCTTTGACTTGTGTGTACCCTTGGGCGACGAGACATGCTTTCTTGCGAACCACTTGTCCATCTTCATCTTGCTTATTGCGAAACACCCATTTGGTACCAATAATGTTGTGGTTGTTGTCGGGCTTCTCAACCAATGTCCAAACTTGGTTTCTCTCAAAATTATGTAGCTCTTCATGCATAGCGTTTATCCAATCCGGATCTTCCAATGCTTCTTCAACCTTCATTGGTTCAATGCTAGAGATGAATGAATAGTTTTCACAAAAGTTAGCTAAACGAGTTTTTGAGCGAGTGATTCTCCCGGTTTGTATATCATTGAGGATTTGCTCGACGGGATGATCTTTGGCAATTCTTGCTCGAACTCGTGAGAGCTTTTGCTTGGGTCTTCGTTGAACATCTTCTTCATCTTGTTCTTCTTCTTGGCCTTCTTCATTGTTGACGTCATCGTTCTCTTGTCGTGGTGGAGAAGGAGGTTGTTGATGTTCGTCTTGACGTATTTCCTCGTTTTCTTCATCTTGATGTGTCCCACTTGTGGATGCTTCCGTGTCGATTCTTGGTTCACCTTGTCGTGAAGTAGAAGCTTCCACTTGGACGGATGAAGTACTCTCCTTCACCTCCGTTGGACGAATTTTGCCAATGGACAAGTCTTGAATTTCTTCTGAAGGGTCTTTGTCTCCTACATCAATTGGCAGTTGCTCTACTTGCGAGCCATTAGATTCATCAAACTTCACATCTACCGTCTCTTCAACCTTTCGGGTGAAATTGTTGTAGACACGGTAAGTGTGAGAGTTTGAGCCATAACCAAGTAGAAAACCTTCATGAGATTTAGGAGCAAACTTTGAACGACGATGCTTATCAAGAATGTAGCACTTTGAGCCGAATACTCGAAAGTATCCAACTTGAGGCTTGTTACCGGTGAGGAGCTCATATGCCGTCTTGCCGAGTAGCTTGTGAAGATATAAGCGATTTGTTGCGTGACAAGCTGTCTCAACCACTTCTGCCCAAAAGTGCTTTGGCGTCTTGTATTCATCAAGCATCGTTCTTGCCATTTCGATGAGCGTCCGGTTCTTCCTCTCAACAACTCCATTTTGTTGAGGTGTGTACGTAGCCGAGAACTCGTGTGAAATCCCTTCTTTGTCAAGAAAGGTGTCCACATTTGTGTTCTTGAATTCCGTTCCGTTGTCACTCCGAACCTTCTTGATCTTCACATCAAACTGATTTTGGGCTTTCCTAGCGAAGTTTCTGAAGATCTTCTGGACCTGCGACTTGTCATGAAGAAAGAACACCCACGTAAATCTTGAAAAGTCATCAACTATAACTAGACCAAAAGAATTTCCACCGAGACTCTTGTAGGCGTTGGGACCAAAAAGATCCATGTGAAGTAGCTCGAGTGGCCTCCTTGTGGTCATGATGTTCTTCACGGGATGTCTTCCTCCAACCTATTTACCTGCTTGACAAGCACTGCAAAGTCTATCCTTATCAAATATGACATCGTTAACTCCGAGGATATGATTTCCTTTAATAAGCTTGTCAAGGTTTCTCATGCCAACGTGACCTAGTCGTCTATGCCACAACCAACCTTTTGAGGATTTAGCAACAAAGCAAGTTTTAGGTTGTGCCTTTTTAGAGAAATCGATAATGTAAAGATCACCTCTACGCATACCCGTAAAGACCATTTTATGATTGTGTCGACGAAATACTTGGCAATCTACCTCAG
Organism: Triticum aestivum; assembly: GCF_018294505.1. Classification (NCBI taxonomy): domain Eukaryota; kingdom Viridiplantae; phylum Streptophyta; class Magnoliopsida; order Poales; family Poaceae; genus Triticum; species Triticum aestivum. Next base: position 404,606,390 of record NC_057809.1, on the reverse strand, counting down.
TAAATAGGACATTCAAACTGAAATCAGCAAGTCTAGATACTGAAAGTAAGTTGTAGCCAAGAGATTCAATGAGCATGACATTTTGAATGGAACTATCATGTGAGATGGCCACCTTACCAAGGCCAACCACTTTACCCTTTGAATTATCACCAAAGGTGACATATTTTCGAGGGCCGTCATTTTCAGCAAGCTCACGAAACATCTCTTCATCTCCGGTCATATGATCAGTACATCCACTATCAAGAACCCATTCCTTTCCTCCTGATTCATATCCCCGAAGATTTGCCATAAGACCAAAATGTCTCATTGCATCATCAAGATCGAAGTCACTATCATCCTCATTGTAATATTCATGTTCATCATGATCTTGTGATCCATCATTTCCTAGAGAGGGTAATTCATCAGATAAATGATCATCAAAGTGGTCACTTTTATGAATTCTTATAGCTTTGAGTATGATATCATTAATGATTCCAACATCTCCTTTAGCATGCTTAAGATTGGCAAGTTCAAGAAGACATTTACCAAAATTAGGATCACTAGAGTTCATCTTACTCAAGGCAATAGATTTATGGAGAATTTCATCCAAAGTTTTCAAGGAATGATTGGGAAACCGTTCCTCAACAAATTTCCATATAGTATAGGCGCAATTTTGAGTAGGCAAACTAGCAATCAAATTTTTGGGCAATCCTCTAATGATGAGCTCAATAGTTCTAAGATTGCGAATCATGTCAATATCTTCATCTAGGGTAGGATGCAAGGGATCAATATGGGGTGCACAAGGGCTAGCAATATACTTGTTCAAATGATATTGATTGAAGATTACAAGCATCTCATTTTTCCACTCATGAAAGTACTTTCCATCAAGAATAGGCACTCTATGTCTAAGACTCCCTAGAGTAGACACATCCATCTTCCTCCAATGGTGATTAAACCAAAGCAATGGAGACCAAGGCTCTAATACCACTTGTAGGACCTAGAAGTAGATGTGTCTAGAGGGGGGTGATTAGACACTTAGTGCTAAAGTTGCAATTTTTTTAAACTTTTTCGGTTTAAGTGGAGTTTAGGCACAATTACAATCACACACAATACATATCAAGCAAGCATGCAAAGAGTACATGAGCAGCGGAATGTAAAGCATGCAACTTGCAAGAATGTAAAGGGAAGGGTTCGAAGAATTCAAACGCTATTGGAGACACGGATGTTCTTCCCGTGGTTCGGATAGGTGGTGCTATCCTACATCCACGTTGATGGAGACTTCAACCCACGAAGGGTAACGGTTGCGCGAGTCCACACAGGGCTCCACCCAAGGGCAACGGTTGCGCGAGTCCACACAGGGCTCCACCCACGAAGGGTCCACGAAGAAGCAACCACCCACAAAGGGTCCACGAAGAAGCAACCTTGTCTATCCCACCATGGCCATCGCCCACACAGGACTTGCCTCACTAGCGGTAGATCTTCACGAAGTAGGCGATCTCCTTGCCCTTACAAACTCCTTGGTTTAACTCCACAATCTTGTCGGAGGCTCCCAAGTGACACCTAGCCAATCTAGGAGACACCACTCTCCAAGAAGTAACAAATGGTGTGTAGGTAATGAACTCCTTGCTCTTGTGCTTCAAATGATAGTCTCCCCAACACTCAACTCTCTCTCATAGGATTTGGATTTGGTGGAAAGAGGGTTTGAGTGGAAAGCAACTTGGGAAGGCTAGAGATCAAGATTCATATGGTAGGAATGGAATTTCTTGGTCTCAACACATGAGTAGGTGGTTCTCTGTCAGAACATATGAGTTGGAATAGTATGTGTGTTCTGATGGCTCTCTCACTAAATGAGAAGGAGGTGGAGGGATATATATAGCCTCCACACAAAATCCAACCGTTACACACAGTTTTCCAATCTCGGTGGGACCGAATTAATAAACTCGGTCGGACCGAAAATGAAAACCTAGTGACCGTTAGTGATTTCGGTGGGACCGACTGGATCAACTCGGTGGGACCGATGTGCTGGGGTTAGGGTAAATCCAAAACTTGGTTTGACCGATTACTCAAACTCGGTGGGACCGATTTGGGTAATAGGTGAAACTGATATTTGGTCAAGCAAACTCGGTGGGACCGATTGCATATCTTGGTGGGACCTAGAATATTGCAATGGGTAACAGAGAGTTTGCAAGCCCATCTCGGTGAGACCGAGATCCCATCGGTGGGACCGAACTGATTAGGGTTTGGCAGTGGCTTATGAGAAGTGAAACTCGGTGGCGTCGGATAGGAAAAATCGGTAGGACCGAGTTTGGCTTAGGGTTTAGGTCATATGTGGATATGGGAAAGTAGTTGAGGGTTTTTGGAGCATATCACTAAGCACATGAAGCAAGAGGCTCATTAAGCAACACCTCATCCCTCCTTGATAGTATTGGCTTTTCCTAAAGACTCAATGTGATCTTGGATCACTAAAATGTAAAATGAAGAATCTTGAGCTTGAAGCTTTAGCCAATCCTTTGTCCTTAGCATCTTGAAGGAGTTCCCACAACCTTTAGTCCATGCCACTCCATTGTTGAACTTATCTGAAACATGCTAGATCGAAATGTTAGTCCAACAAGAGATATGTTGTCATCAATTATCAAAACCACCTAGGGAGCACTTGTGCTTTCAAGACGAGATCATCCTTGGACCGCTTCAGGTCCAGTTTCAGCGCAGAGACTTTCGCAGTACGTGCGGCAGTGGCCAGCAGTGAAGCCTACACATACACATAGACATACTCTAATTAGACTCCTGAGTTATCATTTGATACTCTATTCGGCTTTTCTTCGCGAACGCCGAACAGAGCATCAGGGGCTACTATCTATGCGGTAATATTTTCTTATATTTTGAATGCTTACCTCAAAGCCTGTTAGGAGGCTGGCGCAAGCTTCGGTCAGTCCGTTTTTGGCGGACTGAACCTTCTTGACCACCGCACTCATGATAGTGCGGTGCTCTTCATCGATGGAAGCGATGTGAAGCGCTTCTAGCAAGTTGTCCGGTGCCTCTGGTTGGATAGAGGACACCGACACGGATGGTTGGGCCCCCTTAATGGGCGACCACCTACCGGAGTCCAGAACCATCGTAGGTTCCGGCGCAGTGTCCGGCTGGGGCCTGAACTCGAAGCCCGTAGGAGCCTCGCTCCCTTGGTACCCAGGGTCCGGGATGTCACCGTGAGGCGCCCCCAGGATCACCTCCCCTTGGCTCGGTGCCTTTTGAGACAACACATTGGCGTTGTCCGTAGGGCGAGGGGTGGAAGCCGTTGGAGGAGAACCGCTGTTCATATCCAATGAGCCCAAAGAGTCGCTCGACGAGGGTACGTCGAGATGAGCTCGGGCCGGACTGCATAATCATGTTCGGCATGAGCAAAGGCAGTACAATAAAACATACCATGAAGTACTATGGTGTCCGTACACTTACGACTTCGCCCGGGGCTTGTCCCTGGGTAGCCACTCGTCGCCGCTGTCGGTGGCTGTTGTGGCACAGTCCGGAGGGAGGGTCTTTCCCTTCTTGGATCCTTCAGCCTCCCCGGATGGGTCGGCCTTCCTTTTATTGTCTCCTCGAAGGGGGGGAGAACTTTTCCCCTCCTCCTCGTTTCCTGGGAGGAGTGCGCGTCGGACTCATCAGACGATGTGTCCAATAGAACCTTGCACCGAAGACCCTTTCGGGTCCCCGTGGCCTTCTTTTCCGGCACCTCGTAAGGTGCCGGAGTTAGCATCTTCGTTAGAAGAGCATCTGCAGGATCTTCGGGCAGGGGGGCTGGGTAATCAAACTGCTCCACTGTCTTTATCCAGTCCTTTTAATGACATGAAAGCTTAGATCCAGCACATAACTAAACAAGGGCAAATAAATACCCTGAGAGATATAAAAGCGAACCGGATGGGCGCGGCGCTTTGCGCTGAGTCCACGGTCCTCGGTGAGGGAGGGAGGCATCTCGGCGCCCTTAAACAGCACCCTCCAGACATCCTCGTGCGTCGTGCCGTAGAGATCTCGCAGCGTCTGGTGTTGGGCCGAGTCGAACTCCCACAAAACAAATGCCCGTCATTGGCATGGAAGGATCCAGCGAAAGAGCATAACCTGGACCATGTTCGACAACCTTGATTTTCTTGTTCGTCATGTTTTGGATGCAGGTCTGGAGTCCGGTCAGCTCTACCGAAGAACCCCAAGACAGGCCCATCTTTTTCCAGGAGGTGAGCCGCTTGGGGATTCTGTATCAAAATTTGGGGGCCGCCACCCAGTTGGAGTTGCGCGGCTCGGTGATGTAGAACCACCCCGATTGCCACCCATTTATGGTATCCACATAGGTGCCCTCGAGCCAGGTGACATTAGGCATCTTGCCCACCATGGCACCTCCGCACTCTGCTTGCTGGCCACCCACCACCTTCGGTTTGACATTGAAGGTTTTCAGCCATAGGACGATGTGGGGCTTGATGCGGAGGAAGGCCTCCCACACGATGATAAACACCGAGATGTTGAGGATGAAATTGGGGGCCAGATCATGAAAATCCAACCCGTAGTAGAACATGAGCCCGCGGACAAATGGGTGGAGAGGAAATCCTAGTCTGCGGACGAAATGGGTAATAAAAACTACCCTCTCATGGGGTTCGGGCGTTGGAACGATCTGCCCCGCTTTCGCCAGCCGGTGCGCGATATTCGCAGCTAGGTATCCGGCTTCCCGTAACTTTTTGATGTTTTCCTCCGTGACGGAGGAAACCATCCACTTGCCTCCTGCTCCGGACATGATTGGAGTGGTTCGAGAAGAAGAAGGCGAGCTTGGGCGCTAGAGCTCGAGTGTGCGGGAATGGTTAAGCGAGAAGGAAGAATGCATGGGTGAAAAAAGTAAATCTTTGTCCCTTTATAAGGGCAGAGGAGGTGATGAGTCTCACCACTTGCCTAGCAAAATCGCTTATTCCCCAGGCGCCGTAATTGATGGCGCAGTTGGGTTACCCACATCCGTATTGATGAGAATCCCGTGATAAGGGGAACATGATCTCTGCTTTGACAAGACGTATCAAGAAAACTGCCTCATGATATGTGCGGAGCTGGTTGAGAAAAGCGGTTCGAATAATAATCGGGCCATGGTGTGATGTCATGATGTCAAAACGTGTCAGCAAATTAGATTTGTGGAAATATTATTCTCTCTACGGTGGTATGTGGAACTTATTTTGCAGGGTCGGACACTATCCTTGCATTCCAACTCTTCTATGGTGTATTCGGAGGAGGAACCCGCCTTGCAATGCCGAAGACAACACTGCGTGCGAGACTCATCGTCATTGAAGCCTGGTTCAGGGGCTACTGAGGGAGTCCTGGATTAGGGGGTCTCTGGACAGCTGGACTGTTGGACTATGAAGATACAAGATTGAAGACTTCGTCCCGTGTCCGGATGGGACTCTACTTGGCATGCAAGGCAAGCTAGGCAATACGGATATGGATATCTCCTCCTTTGTAACCGACCTTGTGTAGCCCTAGCCCCCTCCGGTGTCTATATAAACCGGAGGGCTTTAGTCCGTAGGACAACATACAACCATACCATAGGCTAGCTTCTAGGGTTTAGCCTCTTTGATCTCGTGGTAGATCAACTCCTGTAATACTGATATCATCAAGAACAATCAAGCAGGACGTAGGGTATTACCTCCATCAAGAGGGCCTGAACTTGGGTAAACATCGTGTCCCCTGCCTCCTGTTACCATCTGCCTTAGACACACAGTTCGGGACCCCCTACCCGAGATCCGCTGGTTTTGGCACCGACAGTGGTCGTTGTGTCTTTGGTAGACACGGGGCCACCCAGGACTAGCCCAGTTGGGAGTGGGTCGGAGTGGCCGAGAGAGTGTCATGGCAATGGAGGGGTTTCGTCGGAATGCCGTTGGTCCCCCCGAATGGGAGTACGGGGCCATGGGTTCCGTGGTGTGGGTACAGTGCGCTACCTCTACAGAGTGTATTAATCTATCGATAGCCGAGTCCATAGTTACGGACATGCTCGAAAGTAGGTCACACCATGGGTCAACATTTAATGAAACATGCATACTAAGTTATGAACTCTGCACTATTGATGAGGGCAGGAAGGCCATCGGGTTGGACAGGACCAAGTGTTGGTCGTGGTTGTGATCGCCGGAAAGATCATTGTTTTAGACCTAGTATGGGTCGAGGTTGTGATCGCCGGAAGGATCACGAGATATTCATGGTTAAGATTTTGAGGTTGGTACGGTGGTGATCCAAGAAGTGATCACCATTGGTAAGAGGAATTTTTCCTCACAAGGATATGATCATAGCATGTTGAATATATTGTTGCATTATTAATAATTGGTTAAATATCATGATATTGTTTGTCATTATGTTTATGTTTGTTGTGCGCTGGCAAGTACATTCAATGTACTGACCTGGCGTGTCATGCCAGATTTCAGGAAAACCTTGTTGGAGAGGAGTGCTATCTGAGTTTAGATCGTGTCCACATCGGTGTCCCTGTGCTTTGGAGCTTCCGCTATGACGTTGTTCCGCTGCCGCATAGTTTTTATGATCGAGCCCTTTATGTTCACTAAATAATGTACATATTGTTCAGCCACACCGCGTGTGCCGCTTGGCCTCGCTACCTATTGTAATGTAAACTTTGATCCGCTATCCTCAATAAAGCGGTTGTTTCATGTACCAAGATGTTGTGTGTTGCCAGAAGACATGGTCTCTGGGCTGGCAATGCAAGGTAAACTGGTTGCTCTGAGCCAAGGTGCCACACTACGTGAGGGCAGAAGCCGACGATTGGCCAACCCTCAGATTTCATACAACACGGCCGCACAGGAGGATACAATTAAAATGTAATAAAAATATATTACAAAGAGGATTTATTTTCATCATACAAGGCAAAATATGAATGTAATTATTAGAGAATAACATCCTTCCTGCACTGCGTTGCTACAAGTCGGGATCCCTCCAGGACATCCGCAAAATATCGCTTGGGTGTGCGGTGCTTCTTGCCCTCCGGCAGCCCCCAGGCCACCTCACGGAATCCATCTTCGCCCACCACATCTTGCAATGAGAAAAGGCCATGCGGGCACCCTCGATGCAGACTGATCGCTTGACGATATCTAGCCGCGGACAAGCCCCCACCACCCGGCTCACGAGGCCAAAATAACTGCTAGGTATAGCTTCGGCTGGCCATAGTCGGATTATTAATTCCTTCATGGCCAGTTCGGCCATCCTGTGCAGCTCGAGCAACTGTTTTCAGTTCATCGGCAAAGGCCACCGGATGTTCTGGCACAACATACTGCGACCAGAACAGCTTCTCCGGAGAATCCCCTTCTCTGGCTCGGAAGAACTCCGCAGCATCAGATACACTGCACGGCAGATCCACAAAACCCCCTGGGCAACTCCGAATCCAGGTTAGTAAAAGGTACTTCCTCTCTGCATACTTGCTTTGCCTGATAAACGCCTTACCCGCTGCGATCTTCTTCGCCTCCTTGATATCCTGGAGAGCGTCCCGGGCCACATTCCGTGCGGCCTCCGTGCTCTAACGAGCTTTGGTAAGTTCGTCCTCTTGAGCCGACGCCTCACACTCCAAGGCTTCACACTTCTTCACCATGTCCTGGAGCTCCTACTAGACCTCGCCGACCCGGGCCTTGAGCTTCTTACGGGCGGCTTGCTGTTGGACAGCCTTCCCCTCGGCTTTGGCTAGGGCCTTTCTCAGGCCTCGACTTTGGTCGTCGCTTCTATACAAATCATGGCATTTTGGTGATCGCGTATCATTTTCTTATTTTCAAATATATAACAGGTTATTGCTTACCTTGTTTCTCCTGGAGCTGCCCCTTCACTTGGCTCAGCTCTCCCTCGCCTCCGCCAGTTTCTGCTTCAGTCCAGAGACTTCGGTAGTATGCAAGGCCGCGACTAGCAACGACGCCTGTATTTAAGAAAAATTTAGTTAGTTTCCTGTCATTGAAGATTGATCCTCTATCCGGTTTTTTCTTTCCGAACACCGGACAATGTCTCAGGGGTTGCTGTCTACATTGGAATTCTCTCCTTTTGGTGTCACCTACCTCAAAACCTGTCAGCAGGTTGCCACAGGCCTCGGTTAGTCCGCTCTTGGTGGATTGAACCTTTTCAATCACCGTGCCCATAAGGACACGGTGCTCATCCATAATGGAAGCGCCTCGCAGTGCTTCCAGCGGACTATCTGGTGCCCCTGGTTGGACAGGGGCCACCGGCAGAACAGGCATCCCCCTTCTTTCGAAGGAGGGTGTGTGCTGGATTTCGGAGCCGCCTCGGTCTACGGAATTGAGTTCAGTTGAGGGCCGAATTGTATACGGCCCACCCCGCCAGTCTCTGGGGGGATTGGTTCCCCTTGGTGTCCGGCGACGGGGGTTACGCCTTCGGGCGCCTCCTGAGCCTCTCCCCTCCGGGAACAGTCCTTCGGGACAGCACCTCCGCATCATCCCTATTCTTGGGGGAGTGTGCGTCTGGCGGGGATTCGCTGGCCATTGCCTTGGAATCCAGCGAGCCTCCTAACAAGGATCGCGGAGGGCTGTTGTGGCCTGGACTACAATAACATAATCAATCATCTCAGCACAACAAAGAGGGGAAACTTCATGGCCAGATAAAGTGTTAGTACTTACAATGTGGCCCGAGACTTAGCGCGGGGGCGTCTCTCCAGACTGTCCTAGACGTCCCGTGCGGGGTTATCCGCGAGGGAGCCCTTCCCCCTTTTGGGCGCCTCCGCCTCCAGAGTAGCGGAGGCCGCCCTCTTCTTCCTCCCCCCATCAGGGGGAGAGTCGCTCTCCTCCTCCTCCTCCGCATCCGCGTTGTCTTCGGCGGCAGGGGAATGGGCCTTGTCTTCGGACATTGCGTCCGAGGTACCCTTGCAGCGGAGGCCCCTTCGGGACCCCTTGGTGTTCACTGTGGCCTTCTTCTCTGGTGCCTTATAAGGTGCCGGCTCCAGCATCTTTGCTAAGCACGGGATGACTGGCTCCTTGGGCAAGGGAGCCGGACACCGGATCTGCTTCGCCTTCTTCAACCAGTACTCAAAAAGCAATGGTAATGGAGGCTTAGATATCATCCTTTAAACAAGCAAGTAAGGGATGTGTTGAAAACAACATACCTCGTTGGCAGGGTGATTTATGTCGTGACCCCGGTCCGATCCAGTGGATGGCGGTATCTCGTTGCACTTGAAAAGCAACTTCCAGGCATCTTCGTGAGTCATTTCAAAAAGCCTCACCAGGGTATGGTGTTTCTTCGGGTTGAAATCCCGTAGGGGACATCTTCGGCTCTGGCAGGGAAGGATTCGGCGCACCAACATCACTTGGATTATGTCGACAAGCTTGATGTCCTTATCGATCATACTTTGGAAACGCGTTTGCAGTGCAATCAGCTCGTCCGATGAACACCAGTTTGGCCTCTTCTCAACCCAGGAGGTGAGCCACATGGGGGCGCGGAATTGAATTCGGCAGCCGCGGCGCAGGTGGCATTGCGGGGTTCGGTGATGTAGAACCATGGCTTCTACCATTCCTTGACAAATTCCACGAATGTGCCTTTTGGCCAGGGGACATTGGTGAGCTTGCTCACCATGGCACCCCCGCACTCTGCGTGCTGTCCGTCCACCACCTTGGGCTTCACGTTGAAGGTTTTGAGCCACAGCCCGAAGTGGGTGTCGATGCGGAGGAAGGCCTCGCACACGAAGATGAACGCCGAGATATTGAGGAAGGAGTCCGGGGATAGATCGTGGAAGTCTATCATGTAGTAGAACATTATCCCACGGATGAAGGGGTGGAGTGGAAACCCTAGCCCGCGGAGGAAATGAGGGATGAACACTACTGAGGGAGTCCTAGATTAGGGGGTATCCGGACAGCCGGACTATAACCTTTGGCCGGACTGTTGCACTATGAAGATACAAGATTGAAGACTTCGTCTCGTGTCCGGATGGGACTCTACTTGGCGTGGAAGGCAAGCTAGGCAATACGGATATGTATATCTCCTCCTTTGTAACCGACCTTGTGTAACCCTAGCCCCCTCCGGTGTCTATATAAACAGGAGGGTTTTAGTCCGTAGGACAACAGACAATCATACCATAGGCTAGCTTCTAGGGTTTAGCCTCTCCGATCTCGTGGTAGATCAACTCTTGTAACACTTATATCATCAAGAATAAATCAAGCCGGACGTAGGGTTTTACCTCCATCAAGAGGGCCCGAACCTGGGTAAAACATCATGTCCCTTGCCTGCTGTTACCATCCGCCTTAGACGCACAGTTCGGGACCCCCTACCCGAGATCCGCCGGTTTTGACACCGACATTGGTGCTTTCATTAAGAGTTCCTCTGTGACGTCACCGTAAGGAAGGATGCCTCGTATCATTGTTAAAAGCAACATTACCGCCGGGGGAGCTCTAGCTATCGGCCAAACTCTCCGGCTAGGCAGTTTCGTCATGACTGCCCGTTTGGCCGCTGCACCGACGATGACTTCTCGGGTCATCAAAAACAGCCTCCATGTTGGCTCAGAAGTCACCGAGCAGATGGATCCAATGGAGCTATCTTCCCTAAACGAACTATTGGATCGCATCGCCGCCTTGGGAGTCGCTACGGACTCTGATCGGATTGGGCTTAAACCCGATCAAAGGGAGATTAACTCTCCATCGGTCACCCATCATGTTGCGGTGGTGGAGGAACAATGCGACAACTCTTCCTCTATTTTGAGGACTAATTATGTCTGGATTCCTGAGATCACCGAGCTGGATACCCACTTACGGGAGGACATCACCCAAGCCCTGAACCTAGAATCAGGCAGCGGGCCAGAGTTATCGGGTAACACTCCGGAACCCGAACTTCCAAGATCGGAAACTCCTCGGCCCCTAGGTCTCAGATCGGGTAGGGGTTCGGACTCAAATCCACCCACCCACCCAGACATAAACGATCTTTCCCACATCACACAAGAGCCCCATGAAACAGTACATCATTATTGGGCTAGATTCCTCCTTGTGATGAACAAGGTTAAGGACTGTCACGAGGAAGATGGAGTCTCACTTTTCTGCAATAATTGCACGGACAAGGGAATCCTTAACGCCTTAAGTCGCCGTGACATATCACGCTTCGCTGACTTGGCGTCCATAGTATGAAAGTACTGTGCGATGGAAAATGCCTGGAAAACCGAAACAAAATTTTGGGATAATCCGGCTCCGAATACAGACCCAGTCCGAAGTAAAAGGGTGTACTATCATAAGACACCCGAGCTAGTTGCAAAGAAACAAAAATACTCTACAGGGTATGGAACCGTACTGGAGGGATGGCTTAACGGACCCTGTAAAATTCATAGTATAGCGGATACAATAGCAACGCACAGCCTTAGAGCATGTTGGATACTCCGGCAGGTGGCCAAAAGTGGTGAGGATCTCCTTATCCCAAATGCCACAGAGCACCATCCCGTGGATAACAATACGGTGTTAATAGTCCAGATGGCCGGACTATACCTTCGGCCGGACTCCTGGACTATGAAGATACAAGATTGAAGACTTGGTCCCACGTCCGAAAGGGACTTTCCTTGGCGTGGAAGGCAAGCTTGGCGATACAGATATGTAGATCTCCTACCATTGTAACCGACTCTGTGTAACACTAGCCCTCTCCGGTGTCTATATAAACCGGAGAGTTTTAGTCTGTAGGACGAACAACAATCATACCATAGGCTAGCTTCTAGGGTTTAGCCTCTCAGATCTCGTGGTAGATCTAATCTTGTACTACCCATATCATCAAGAATAAATCAAGCAGGACGTAGGGTTTTACCTCCATCAAGAGGGCCCGAACCTGGGTAAAACATCGTGTCCCCTGCCTCCTGTTACCATCCGGCCTAGACGCACAGTTCGGGACCCCCTACCCGAGATCCGCCGGTTTTGACACCGACATTGGTGCTTTCATTGAGAGTTCCTCTGTGTCGTCGCTTTTAGGCCCGATGGCTTCTCCGATCATCAACAACGATGCGATCTAGGATGAGACTTTTCTCCCCGGACAGATCTTCATATTCGGCGGCTTTGCACTGCGGGCCAATTCGCTTGGTTATCTGGAGCAGATCGAAAGCTACACCCCTGGCCATCAGGTCAGATTTGGAAGTTTGAACTACACGGCCGACATCCGCGGAGACTTGATCTTCGACGGATTAGAGCCATAGCCGAGCGCGCCGCACTGTCACGATAGGCATGATTTAGCTCTGCCGCCGAACAGTGCCCTGGAGGCCGCACCTGTGTCCGCTCCGACCCCTAGGTCGGAGCCGATCACACCAACCGAGGATGGATGGTTAGATACTGCCTCGGGGGCTGCAATCTCTAGGCCGATCGAGCCAAACACCAGCCCTATTCTCTGCGAAGCCCGTGACTCCAAGGAGCCGGACTCCTCTCCGGACATCGAGCCCTCTGCGCCCCGACCGATCGAACCCGATTGGGCGCCGATCATGGAGTTCACCGCCGCGGACATCTTTCAGCACTCGCCCTTCGACGATATTCTGAATTCACTAAAGTCTCTCTCTTTGTCAGGAGAGCCCTGGCCGGACTATGGTCGGCAAGGTTGGGATGCGGATGATGAAGAAATTCAAAGCCCACCCACCACCCACTTCGTAGCCACCGTCGATGATTTAACCGACATGCTCGACTTCGACTCCGAAGACATCGACGGTATGGACGCTGATGCAGAAGACGATCAAGAACCAGCGCCTATAGGGCACTGGAAAGCCACCTCATCGTATGATATATACATGGTGGACACCCCAAAAGAAGGCAATGGCGATGGAACAGCGGAGGATGACCCCTCCAAGAAGCAGCCTAAGCGCTAGCGTCAGCGGCGCCACTCTAAATCCCGCCAAAACAAAAACGGTGATTCCGGCACGGGGGATAATAACACCCCAGACAGTGCCGAAGACAACCACCTCCAGCAAGATTCAGCACAGGAGGATATAGAAGCCAACCCTCATGAGAGAGCGGCAGACAGAGAGGTCAAGGACGATAATTATATGCCTCCCTCCGAAAACGAGGAAAGGCTCGACGATGACGAATTTGTCATGCCGGAGGATCCCGTCGAACTAGAGCGTTTCAAACGCAGGCTTATGGCCACGGCGAGCAGCCTCAAGAAAAAACAGCAACAACTTAGAGCTGATCAAGATTTGCTAGCCGACAGATGGACTGAAGTCCTTGCGGCTGAAGAGTATGAACTCGAACGCCCCTCGAAGAGCTACCCAAAGCGCAGGTTGCTACCCCAATTAGAGGAGGAAGCACTTAAACCTACATCATCAGCGCATGATGTGGCCGACCGGCCACCCCATGGCCGCGACAGAGAGGCCTCTCGGCCCTCCACTCAAGTCGCACCCCGGCGCTGCTCAAAAACTACCAATGCATGGGAAAATGCGCCAGACCTGCGAGACACATTGGAGGACAAGGCAAGGCAAACAAGATTGATCTACGGATCACGTGGGCGCCCCACGGCACGAGACGGTACTCGTCACGCCGGATATAGTAAATCCGGCCGGGCCGAACACATTAGACAAAGCTCGTTTTAGCTGCGCCGTGATAGAGCCTAGTACAGAGGCGCCGCACACCCACTATGCTTCACAGATGAAGTAATGGATCATCAAATCCCCGAGGGTTTCAAACCCGTGAACATCGAATCATATGATGGCACAACAGATCCTGCGGTATGGATCGAGGACTATCTCCTTCATATCCACATGGCCCGCGGTGATGACTTACACGCCATCAAATACCTCCCACTCAAGCTTAAAGGACCAGCTCAGCATTAGCTTAACAGCTTGCCAGCAGAATCAATTGGTTGTTGGGAGGACCTGGAAGCCGCATTCCTCGACAATTTCCAGGGCACTTATGTGTGACCACCAGACACCGATGACCTAAGCCACATAATTCAGCAGCCAGAGGAATCGGCCAGACAATTCTGGACACGGTTCCTAACCAAGAAAATCAAATCGTCGACTGTCCGGATGCAGAGGCCCTAGCAGCCTTCAAGCATAACATCCGCGACGAGTGGCTTGCACGGCACCTAGGACAGGAAAAGCCGAAATCTATGGCAGCCCTCACGACACTTATGACCCGCTTTTGCACGGGAGAAGACAGCTGGCTAGCTCGTAGCAATAACATGACCAAGAGCCCTGGTAATTCGGATACCAAGGATAGCAGTGGCATGTCGTGTTGCAACAAGCAAAAGCGCCGCATTAACGGCGACAATGCTGAGGATACGGCAGTTAATGCCGGATTCAGAGGCTCTAAACCCGGTCAGTGGAAAAAGTCATTCAAAAGAAATACTCCGGGCCCGTCCAGTTTGGACCGAATACTCGACCGCTCATGCTAGATACATGGCACCCCCGAAAAACCAGCCAATCACACCAACAGGGATTGTTGGGTGTTCAAGCAGGCATGCAAGTTAAATGCCGAAAGCAGAGACAAGGGGCTGCATAGCGATGACGAGGAGGAGCCCCGGCCGCCGAACAACAGTGGAGAGAAAGGTTTTCCCCCACAAGCGCGGATAGTGAACATGATATACGCAACCCACGTCCCCAAGAGGGAGCGGAAGCGTGTGCTAAGGGACGTATACGCGATGGAGCCAGTCGCCCCAAAGTTCAACCCATGGTCTTCCTGCCCGATCACTTTTGATCGAAGGGACCACCCCACTAGAATCCGTCATGGCGGATTCGCCGCATTGGTTCTAGGCCCAATTATTGATGGATTTCACATCACTAGAGTCCTTATGGACGGCGGCAGTAGCCTGAACCTGCTTTATCAGGATACAGTGCGGAAAATGGGCATCGATCCCTCGAGGATTAAACCCACCAGAACGACCTTTAAAGGCGTCATACCAGGTGTAGAAGCCAACTGTACAGGCTCAGTTACACTTGAAGTGGTCTTTGGATCTCCGGATAATTCCGAAGCGAGGAGTTAATCTTCGACATAGTCCCGTTCCGTAGTGGCTATCACGCACTGCTCGGGCGAACCGCATTTGCCAAGTTCAATGCGGTGCCGCACTATGCATACCTCAAGCTCAAGATGCCAGGCCCTCAAGGCGTCATCACGGTCAATGGAAACACCGAACGCTCTCTCCGAATGGAGGAGCATACGGCGGCTATCACAGCAGAAGTACAAAGCAGCCTCTCAAGGCAATTCTCTAGTCCGGCCATTAAACGTCCGGACACCGTCAAGTGCGCCCGGAGTAACCTACAGCAAGACCACCTGGCACGTTCCGAGCAAGCGTAGCAATGCGGCCCCAACCCCAGCCCTCGCAAACTTGCAAAACCAGTGCCGCGCGTACATAACTACGCTCTGGAAATACCATGGGCACAGGGGGAGGGGCACCATCACGGCACGCCCGAAACACAGCTTAAACCGCACTAGGGGCTGCCGATTTCTTAAATTTTCTCTTATTTTCTGGACTCCATTCTTTGGAAGGCTTGGCCGGCAGTACAATTGCCGCACAAACGATACAACTAGGGAACCAGAAAGCTACGCCGCACTACGGAACTCTAAGGTGGTCTCTATAACGAGCAGTGTACCTGTTTTGCATAATATTCCACAGCTCGCCCCTGGAAAGGACATATTTGATAGTCCCATCTTTTGCTTATCGCACTATTTGTATCGTTCTGCTTTGATCACAGATTTTTTTAAATAAACAATGCATAGCTTCCGTCTATTATTGCATTACCCTTTCTTTTACGAATATATGTTCATTAATGACATGTTGCACCCGTACACTTTGGTACGGCCAATAGGACAGGGGCTCAAGTACCCCACAATACGGCGTGAGAAGTCCAAACACTTTCACAAGTGCGGCACCCCGAACTTATAGCATTATATGCATCGGCTCCGAATCATGTCTTGGGTCAAATGTTGGGTTTGCCCGGCTCCTATGTTTTGGTAGCTTACGTTCCGTTATATCGGGTAAGGTAGCACTAGGAGAACTACTGCGATTGTGCCCCAGTTGAGCTGGGCTAAGCACCTCAGTAGAGAAAGCTAAAACTGACCGTCATGACGAGGCGAGAGCTGGTCGCTGTTCGAGAGGTTTTCTAGTCCCTAAAGACTTATGCCGCTTAGAGCGAGGAGTCGGCTTTGTCCGGCCTAGGCGTGGATAGCGCCCCGAACTCGGTCTTTCGAACACTAGGGGCTTCGCCGAAATTTAAAATTATAGAATTCTATGGCTAAGTGAGAGTGTTCAAGCATTATAGTCTGATTGCCTTGTTCGTTGTGTTGAGTGCCTCCCTCGAAGGACCCAAGAATGGGAAAAAGAGCGCTCATGTTTATCCCGAACACCCCAGCACTTATGGCATGGGGGCAGAAGCCGACGAATCGCCATCTCTCAAATTTGATAAACGGCCGCACAGAAGGTAATATTTTAAATTCAAAAGCGTTGCTTAGCGCATATGAACAAGTTTTCAGCGTACATGATCACAAATGCGAGTTTACTCAAAAATTACATCTTTGGAGCATTCATCCTCTATAAGGAGGGCACCCTTTAGAACGCCCTCATAATACGCTTCCGGGACGCGATGCTCCTTTCCCGGTGGTGGCCCGTCCTTCACCAGCTTCTCCGCATCCATCTTGCCCCAGTGCAGTTTAGCATGGGCACCTTCGATGCAGGCGGAGCGCTTGATTACTTCAAGCCGTGGACAGGCACCCACCAGCCGCCTCACCAGCCTGAAGTAGCTCCCAGGCAGAGCCTCTCCAGGCCACAGCCGAACTATGAGGCCCTTTACGGCCTGTTCGGCAACCTTGTGGAGCTCAATCATCTGCTTCAGCTGGTCGCTCAAAGGCACCAGGTGTCCGGCCTTAGCATACTGAGACCAGAACACCTTCTCCGTCGAGCTCCCCTCCTCGGCTCAGTAGTAGGCGGCGGCATCAAACGCACTGCGGGGCAAATCTGCGAATGCTCCTGGAGAGCTCCGGACTCGGGTAAGTAACAAATAATTCACTTTCACGTGCTTTCTTTGCATAATGAATGCCTTACCCGCTGATATCTTCTTCATCGAGTCAATTTCTTTAAGGGCTTTCTGGGCTTCGGCCTTGGCAGACTTCGCGCTTTTGAGGGCTGCCGCAAGCTCGGACGCTTGCGTCTTTGAGTCAAGCTCCAAACTCTCGTGTTTTTTCACAAGAGCCTGGAGCTCTTTCTGCACCCCCTCCACCCGCGCCTCCTGCTTCTCTCTCTCCGTGCGCTCCGCGGCCGCCCTGTTTTCGGCTTCGGACATCGCCTACTTAAGGGTTGCCACCTCGGCCGTGGCCCCTACAATAGCACGTTGATCCTGTAATTTTTTTGCAACCACATCTTCTCTATATAATTGCTCAAGGTATTACTTACCTTCCTTCTCCTCGAGTTGCCTCTTGGCATGGCCGAGCTCGTTCTCGGACCGCGCGAGGTTCTGCTTCAGCGTATCCACCTCCGCAGTTAGTGCGGCGGAGGCCAGCAGCGAAGCCTGCATACGCATATTGACTTGATTATGTTAGACTCTTGCGATTATTAGATCCTCTATTCAGCTTTTCTTTCCGAACGCCGAACAGAGCATCAGGGGCTACTGTCTATGCGGTAATATTTTTACATATTCTTTACCTACCTCAAAGCCCGTTAGAAGGCTGGCACAGGCTTCAGTTAGTCCGCTCTTGGAGGACTGAACCTTCTAGATCACCCCACTCATAATAGTGCGGTGCTCCTCGTCAATGGAGACACCGTTAAGCGTCTCCAACAAATTGTCCGGTGCCTCCGGTTGGACGGAGGTCACCAGCTCGGTAGGCTCTCTCCTCTTGGAAGGAGGCCGCCTACTGGAGTCCGGAACCATTGAAGGTTCCGGCGCGGTGTCCAGCTCAAGGCCGGACTCGGAACCCTTGGGGGTTTTATCCCCATTGCGCTTGGAGTCCGGGAGGTCGCCTTGCGGCGCCTCCAGGACCACCTCCTCCTGGCTTGGAACCTGTTGGGATAGCACCTCGGCGTCGTCCGTAGGATGGGGGGAGGTAGCCGTCGGAAGCGAATTCACATCCGACGAATCCAAGGAACCGCTCGACGACACGTCGAGCCGGTCTTTGGGTGGACTGCATAAACATGTTCGACATAAGGAAAAGCTGTGCAATGGAAGAATACTATGAATCACTTGGGTATCCGGACACTTACGATCTCGCCAGGGGCTTGGCCCTGTGCGGCCACTCCTCTTCGCCGTCATCGGTGTTGGTGGAGCCGTCCTGAGGAAGGGTTTTCCCCTTCTTGGACCCTTCGGCCTCCCCAGTTGGGGCGGCCTTCCTTTTCTTCTCTCCCCCCGCTGGAGGGGGAGAGGTCTCTTCTTCCTCCTCCTCATCTTCAAGGGAGGAGTGCGTCGTGGAGTCGTCGGATGATGAATCTAACACCCCCAAGCGCCGGGCACTCTTCCGAGTCCCCGTGGCCGTCTTCTTGGCCTTCTTCTCCGGCACCACATAGGGTGCCGGAACCAGCAGCTTCGCCAAGCGAGCGTCCGCTGGGCCTTCGGGTAAAGGAGCCGGACAGTTGATCTATCCGGACGTCTCCTGCCAATCCTGTCAAAGGTAAGGGAGCTTAAGATCCCGCATGGAGTCAAACTATGAAAAACTAATACCTTGTGAAAGGTAAAAACATCTTACCGCACGAGCGCGACGCTGCGTGCTGAATCCGCGATCCTCGGTAGCGGATGCGGGGGCCTCGACGCCCTTGAAAAGCACCTTCCAGGCATCTTCGTACGTTGTGTCGAAGAGCCTGCTTAGAGTTCGGTGCTGCGCCGGGTCGAACTCCCACATGTTGAAAGCCCGTTGTTGACACGGAAGGATCCGGCGGATGAGCATAACCTGGACTACGTTGACAAGTTTGAGCTTCTTGTCCACCAGGGTTTGGACGCATGTTTGGAGTCCGGTCAGCTCTCCTTCTTTACCCCACGACAGGCCCGTCTCTTTCCAGGAGGTGAGCCGCGTAGGGGGGCTGGATCGGAACTCGGGGGCTGCGACCCATTTAGGGTCGCGCGGCTCGGTGATGTAAAACCACCCCGATTGCCACCCCTTTAGGGACTCCACGTAGGAGCCCTCGGGCCATAGGACGTTGGGCATCTTGCCCACCATGGCGCCTCCGCACTCCGCCTGAGTGCCGCACACCACCTTCGGCTGGACATTGAAAGTCTTGAGCCATAGGCCGAAATGGGGGCGGATGCAGAAGAAAGCCTCGCACACGACGATAAACGCCGAGATATTGAGGACAAAGTTCGGGGCCAGATTATGGAAATCCATGCCATAGTAGAACATGAGCCCCCGGACAAATGGGTGGAGAGGGAAGCCCAGTCAGCGGAGGAAATGGGGGAGGAACACCACCCTCTCATGGGGCCTGGGGGTGGGGATGTGCTGCCCCTCTTCGGGAAGCCGGTGCGCAATGTCGTTAGACAAGTATCCGGCCTTCCTCAGTTTTTTGATGTGTCCCTCCGTGAGGGAGGAGACCATCCACTTGCCTCCCGCTCCGGACATGGCTGGAGAAGGTTGAGGTGGGGTGTGCAGACTTGGGCGCTGGAGCTCGAGTGCGAGGAAATGGATAGGCAAAGGAGGAAGAAGGCGTGGATAAAAAGGTGGATCCTTATCCCCTTATATGGGCGGACGCGACTATGCACCCCCACCAGCCTGGTAAAACTCGCTTATCTCCCAAGCTCCGTAGTCAATGGCGCGGTTGGGTTACCCACACCCGTATTGATGAGAATCCCGGAATAAGGGGACACGATCTCTGCTTTAACAAGACCTGCCAAGGAAACCGCCTTGCTAAACTCGCTGAGGTGGGACAGTAAAACGATTCGAATAAAGACTTGGCCGTGGTGTGATGTCATGCTACAGAATACGTCAGCAGATTAGATTTGTGTAAATATTATTCTCTCTATGGCAATAGGTGGAAACTTATTTTGCAGAGCTGGACACTACCTTTGTGTTCAAAATCTTCTATGAAGTACTTGGAGGAGGAACCCGCCTTGCAATGCCGAAGACAATCTGCGCGCCGGACTCGTCGTCATTGAAGCCTGGTTAGGGGCTACTGAGGGAGTCCTGGATTAGGGGGTGTTCGGATGGCCGGACTATACCTTCGGCCGGACTCCTGGACTATGAAGATATAAGATTTAAGACTTCATCCCGCGTCCGGAAGGGACTTTCCTTGGCGTGGAAGGCAAGCTTGGCGATACAGATATGTAGATCTCCTACCATTGTAACCGACTCTGTGTAACCCTAGCCCTCTCCGATGTCTATATAAACCGGAGAGTTTTAGTCTATAGGAGGAACAACAATCATACCATAGGCTAGCTTCTAGGGTTTAGCCTCTCTGATCTCGTGGTAGATCTACTCTTGTACTACCCATATCATCAATATAAATCAAGTAGGACGTAGGGTTTTACCTCCATCAAGAGGGCCCAAACCTGGGTAAAACATCGTGTCCCCTGCCTCATGTTACCATCCGGCCTAGACGCACAGTTCGGGACCCCCTACCCGAGATCCGCCGGTTTTAACGCCGACAATAGGCGCAAGCGAACACTCCGCAACATGGCCGAAATCTGCCACGTAGCAGTAATAAATCCATGGAGTGACACGGCTATTACCTTCAATGCCAGTGATGAACCTAAATTCCGAACAGCCCGAGCACCTGCCGCACTAGTCCTCGGTTGAATTGTGGACGGCTTTCGACTAACCAAAGTACTCAAGGACGGTGGCAGTGGATTAAACCTCATCTATGAGGAAACTCTTCAAAAAATGGAAATAGACTGGATCCACATTGAGCAAAGTAGCACAACCTTTAGGGGAATCATACCCAGTCGGGAGGCACGATGCGCTGGGAAAATCACACTAGATATGGTATTCGGTACGCCAGAGAATTATAGGTCTGAAGAAATTACATTTCAAGTGGCCCCGTTCAGCAGTGGATACCACGCCCTTTTAGGATGTGAGGCATTCACGATCTTCCAAGCCATACCCCATTATGGGTACATGATGCTCAAGATGCCCGGGCCCAACAGAATCATCACCCTCGTCAGTGATCTGGACACAACACTCTGCGCCGAAAACAAAACAGCCGCACTGGCCCTCGAGGCATTATCCGAAGCCCTCTCGGCCGAGGAATTAACCACGCTGCACTCCACAGTGGACATGGACGATGTGATACTCGATAAGAGATCCAAGTCCACCTATTTTAAACCAGCGAATGAAATAGTCAAATTCCAAGTCCACCCAATGAACCCTACAAAAACAGCCTCCATCGAGGCACAGTTAAACCCTGCCGTGGACGCCGCACTACGAGAGTTCCTGCGTGAGAATTGGGACATATTCGCCTAGCACCCCTCAGACATGCCAGGAATCCCACGCAGGCTGGCCAAGCATAGCCTTAATATCCTAAAGGGATTCAAGCCAGTCAAGCAAGCTCTTCGACGATTCTCCGAACCGAAGAGACAGGCCATGGGAGAGGAACTAGCCAAGTTATTGGAGGCCGGATTCATCAGAGAGGTAAAACACCCGGACTAGCTAGCAAACCTGGTGATGGTACCAAAGAAGGATAAATCATGGCGCCTTTGTGTCGACTTCAAGGACCTCAATAAAGCTGTCCCAAAGGATCACTTCCCCCTCCCCCGCATCGATCAAATTATCGATGCTACCACAGGACACGAGTCATCGTGTTTCCTCAACGCATACTCCGGCTACCACCAAATCAAGATGGTGGAGTCCGACCAAGCCACAACGACATTCATTACACCATACGGTCCCTTCTGTTTCAACACAATGCCTTTTGGGCTCAAAAACGCCGGTGCAACATATCAGCGCATGATTCAGACATGTCTGGAGAAACAAATTGGCAAAACAGTAGAGGCATACGTAGACGATGTGGTCGTCAAAACCAAACACGTCGACTCTTTGATAGACGACTTGAGGCTCACATTCGACAACCTCCGAACATACGACATCAAGCTCAATCCGGAAAAATGCGTTTTCGGCGTACCAGCCGGAAAGCTCCTGGGTTTCATTGTCTCCAGTAGAGGTATTGAAGCTAATCCAGCCAAAATCCGAGCTTTGTCAGAGTTGGCTACCCCAACAGACCTCAAACAAATCCAGAAGTTAACTGGATGTGTGGAGGCTCTAAGCCGGTTTATCTCCCGCTTAGGAGAAAAGGCTTTACCCCTTTATCGCCTCCTTCGGCGCACCGAACACTTTGAGTGTACGGACGCTGCCACAGCCAGATTGGAAGAAATAAAGGCCAGTTTGGCAACCAACCCAATCCTGGCCGCGCCAAACATCGGCGAACCAATGCTGTTGTACATTGCGGCAACTCATCAAGTTGTAAGTGCAGTGCTCATCGTCGAACGAGAAGCTGACGGACATAAATTCCCTCTTCAAAAGACGGTATACTATGTATCCACTGTCCTCACTCCATGCAAATCACGGTACCCACATTATCAAAAGATAGCCTATGCAGTATTCATGGCATCCCGGAAGCTGCGACACTACTTTCAAGAGTGTTCGATTACAGTAGCCTCGGAAGTGACACTTAATGATATTATAAACAACCGCGACGCTACGGGATGGATCGCTAAATGGGCCATTGAGCTCCTCCCCGTTCGACATAACATACAAACCTCGACGGGCCATTAAGTCGCAAGTATTGGCCGACTTTATCGCCGAATGGACGGAGGCCGAACTCCCTAAAGAGTACAGCGCATACTCCAATTGGATCATGCACTTTGACGGTTCTAAAATGTTGGCTGGTCTAGGGGCTGGCGTCGTCCTGACGTCCCCAACCGGAGATACCGTTCAGTACGTACTGCAAATACTGTATACAGACTCCGACAACGCATCCGAATACGAAGCTCTGTTGCATGGTCTTTGGATGGCAGTCTCCATGGGCATTCAACGCCTGGAGGTGCGTGGGGATTCAAACCTTGCAATATCCCAAATAAATGGAGACTTTGACACCAAGGATCTGAAAATGGCGGCCTACCAAAACGTCGTCCTAGAAATGTCAGCTCGGTTCGAGGGACTCGAATTTCACCATGTGGCTCGGGAAAACAATGAAGCAGCGGATATCCTCACCCGCATCGGCGCAAAACGCGATGCGGTACCCCCCAACATATTTCTGGAAAGGCTATTCAAGCCATCCGTAGTATGGGAAGGGGACACCGGTAACAATAGTCTGGACCCGGCCAAAATGCCTGATATCGAACACTCTGACACAATCGAAGGCTCCGCCACCGAAATAACACCTTCATCCCACGTAATAATGGCCATTATCGCCCCGTGGACAGAACCATTCTGGCCTACCTAAGGCAGGAACTTTCGGAGGACCAAAATGAGGCACGCTGCATAGTGCGGCGATCTAAGGCCTACAGGGTCCACGAGGGAGAATTGTATAAAAAAAGCACTACCGGAGTCCTTCAAAGGTGCATCTCCGAAGAGGAAGGGCGGAACCTTTTGGCAGAAATCCATGCCGGACTCGGTGGTCACCACGCCGCAGCCCGAGCTCTTGTAAGCAAGGCCTTCCGTACAGGATTCTATTGGCCAACGGCCCGGGCAGATGCACAGGACTTGGTCCAACATTGCGCCGGTTGCCAGCTCTTTGCAAATCAAAGCCACATGCCACCCACCGCCCTCCAAACAATCCCCATTACATGGCCCTTCGCGGTTTGGGGGCTTGACATGGTTGGACCCCTTAAAGGGGGAACCCACAAGAAAAAATACTCACTGGTCATGGTGGATAAATTCACCAAATGGATAGAGGCCAAACCTGTTAAAACAGCCCAATCCAGACCAGTGATAGACTCCATATCTGGGGTCGTACACCGTTATAGCGTCCCCCACAGCATCATCACTGACAACGGCACAAACTTCACAGCCGATGAGGTAAAACTCTGGTGCAGCAAAATGGGCATCAAGCTCGATTATGCTTCAGTCTATCACCCACAAACCAACGACCAAGTCGAGCGAGCAAACGGTCTTATAATGAGCGGCAATAAACCCAGATTAGTGCGTTCCATAACGGAGTCTAACACGCACTGGGTAGAGGATCTCGACTCCATACTCTAGGGGTTGCGGACCATGCCGAATCATAGTACCGGATATACACCCTTCTTTATGGTGTACGGCGCAGAGGCAGTCTTGCCCTGTGACATAATTCATGACTCACCTCGAGTGCGCATGTACGAAGAAAGAGAAGCCGAGCTCGATCAGCAGGACAGTCTGGACACCTGGAGGAGGAGCGCGACGTAGCCAAAGCCCGTTCCGCATTTTATCAGCAACAGGCTCACAGATACCAAAGCTGAAAAGTACGGGCCAAAACTTATAACGTTGGCAAACTAGTTCTACTCCTGCCGGATAAGAAAAAAATCAAGCTCGAGCCCAAATGGGAAGGTCCCTTCATTATTGACCAAGTTTTGACTGGTGGAGCGTACCGACTGTGGGATGCATCGACTAGTCGACTCGAGCCGAACCCATGGAACGCGGCCAGGCTCTGAAGATTCTACGCCTAGCATCGTACTCTATGTTCGTCCCCTCCCTTTGTCCATTTTTTGCATATACATTATCTGTCTTGTTTTTCTTTGTTCCTTTCTTTTATTCTTTCTCTAGGCCTTCAAGGGCCAACTTGTGCCTCGCTTGCACATTATAGATGCGCTACCGCGCTCATCATACCTGGGGGCTTCTTTCATAGAAGCTTAATTATTTATCTGGGCCTCAGGCCCCGCACATGTGTCATGCTTCTGCATGTACCTTTTTTCGCCATTATATGCATCGATATGACTTAAGTTTTGGCCAAGCTGGGTTGCCTGGCTCTTGTATTTATTCCCTACGTTCCCGTTAATTCTGCTAGGGCATAAGGGGAGCACCTCTGCGATTGTTACCGCCAGGTCAGCCGGATGTGTACCTCAGACTGGGTGAAGCCGAAAGCTAGCATTCTTAAAGGAATATTCGATCGGTGAACAAAAGATGATTTTTATTTATTGTCCATATCTGCCCCTAGATGTTTTTCCTGCGTTTCCTATCGCAGTCCGGACATGCACTTTAGGGAATGCTTACCCATGGAAAGGAACCCTTAATGGAACTATTCTCCCTGGAAGATGTTTCTTACTACCCGCGTAATATAACATAACTAGTTGGGCACTTGTCTGTTCAAGCACTAATGACCCCTACGCCTGGTCTCCACGCATACCCCGGTTCTTATATAACTTAGCGGGTATTCGGATACACTCCGGACTATCGGGTCCCGAGGTTGAAGCGAAAAGGTTCACCAAGACAAATGATCTACAATCCGGCTAGAAGGCATTATACATGTCACTTTAATTACATAGTCATGTAGACCGACTAAATTCCTCTTCTATACCATCCAACAGGCGGTCTAGCTTACAATCCTGTGGGGAATACTTTGCAGCTAATTGTACTTGCCCATAAACTAAGCTAACGGGGATCTCTTTTCCGTCGGGCCCCACAAGTCTGACCTCGGACATGTGATTTGGATCTGCCTTGGTATACCGCGTCTTCACATGGCCCAGGTTTCTCTGGCACCCTGTCGGCTGGCCGATATCTTCCATAATCGGAAGCGCCGCCGTGCTCTCTTGATCTTCTCCATAAGCTGTGCAACGCCCTCTGGCAAGGAGACGGATGGCCACAAGGCCTGGGCAACACCTTGCATCACCTGCCGAACTTGTTCGTGCAGATGTGAGAGCTCGGATAAAAGATCACCCGCAGACCTGGGCATTTCCTCCGCGGGACGACCCATCAGCATACCTATAGATATAACGTTGTTAGTCGGCTTCTTCGCTGAACACCTTTAAAAGGATTCGTTCAAGCACTTACTGAAAATGCCGCGCCGAAGCCGCTTATTCTCCTTCTCGGAGTCTGCAAGCTGGGCTCGAACGTCTTTTAGTTCCATGCTCAGCTTGATATTGGCGTCTTGGAGATTGTTTTTCTCCCGCCTAACCTCAGTCAGCATGCATTTGCCAGCCTCTAGCTGTCGCATAACATGTTGGTCCTCCGAATTCATCTGCAAAATCTATTGTTAGATCTGTAGCTACGCCGCACACTATATGGTAACCATCATTCTTTAAAGTAAATGTTACCAGCGGGTGACTTTTTCGGTTCCTGCAATGCGGCAACAGCGGCCCGCAGTTGGGTCTTGCATTCCTCTAGTTCCTGTGACAGCCTAGTATTCTTCTCTATAAGAACCTGCACAATAAAGATGATCCTTAAATCAGTTCTGCTAACTGTTTCAAGTCTCAGGGGCTACTGATACATATAAATCATCAGATTTACTTACCCGTACATCCTTTACATACTGATCCGTGGCTCTGCCTAGACCATCTTGAGTAACTCGGAGATACGCCTCTCCAGAATTGAAGGCATCAAATGCCTCTGGTGAGAAACAAGCGTCACGGAGTATGGCCCGGGGGCGCCTATGATTCATGGTGCTTTCCACTTCTGAGTTTGTAGCGGATAATCTATCCGCGTCCTCTGTAAGGGGATTATCCGGTGCCCACCCCATATCGGCTTCCGCCTCTATGTCCGGTCCTGGCGCTCGGCTGGTGGAAGCGTGATTAGTAACATCGTCGGACATATTCCGGTGAGCGTTTTTTCTATTAAAGAAACACGGGCGTCATTATATTTCGAGAAAGACGACAACCACGGAGAGGGGTTTTTCATACCTTTGCGCCGGCGTCTCCGTCCTGACCGCCTTCCTTTTTGGCCTACCCGGCCTCGGTGCCTCTTATTGGCGAGTTGCTGCGGGTTCGGCAGGGCGTCCCGAATGCCTTCCCTGTAAAATGCCATGTGTATGTGGTGGGTGAAGTGTCTAAAATGGGATCCTAGTTTTTGGAGTTGGGATTTTTGGTTTTTCTTACGTGCGATGCAGGGAGCAGTCCGGTATAGTCGGCCGTAATGGCCACCATGGCATCATCGCAGCTTAACTGATAGAACTGCCGGTCTATCAGCTCCACGAATATAACCGGATCTTCTTCAAGTCCAGAGTCAAGGGCCCGGTCAGGGTCCTCTGTTTGTGGAGATGGGCTGCTGACCTCCTTTATGGCTTTTCGCAGTTCCTGCCGCAAAATGGCAAGATGAATACTTACGACAAAGAATGCGGGAGAAGTGGGAGTAGGGAGATATAACTTACCCAGCTTGGAGGATTGTACATGGAGAATCCATCCCATGGCTTGATGCGGGTGAACTCCTCTTCCTCACCCTTGAACTATTCGGACAGAATCTTTGCTAAAGCGGCAGCATTGTCCGGACCCTTACACCCGCAGCGGGTGGCATCATCCGCCCCGTTAAAACACCACAAGGGGTGCCTGCGATATTGAAGTGGTTGCACTCCCCGCATTATGCAAATCAACATAACTTCGATTACTGTCAATCCTGATCGAGCCAGTGCTTTAATCCGGTTCATCAGATAGAGAACTTCTCCATTGTCTTCCACCTGGGGGCTCGTGGGCGCCAACTTCGGCGTTTCTTCAAAAGAGCATTGTTGAACTCAGGAAGACCCCGTCGAACAGGGTCCGGAAGGGGAACGTCCTCCATATAAAACCATTCTGAAGGCCAGTCTTCGGACGACTTCTTCGGGGTACCGGACAGGTATACGGTATCGGCGATGCACCATATTTCGGCTCCACCCACTTGATAAAGTGACCCCCTCTGTGTGCGAGGGACGAGGCAAAATAGCCTTTTCCACAGCTCGAAGTGAGCATCGCAGCCATGAACAACTCGCAGAGAGCAACATAGCCGGCGATATGTAGGATGGAGGCGGGGGTGAAATTGTGTAATTGGAGGCCGTAGAACTCTAGGAGCCCGTGGAAGAACGGATGAATTGGAAATCCGAGTCCTCTTAATAAATAGGGAACAAGGCAGACCCGTTCCCCCATAGAGGGGCAGGGAAAGCTCTCCGCTTGCTCCCCGCCATTGTAGGTGGCAAGTCTGGCTCGAACGGGCACCATATACGCCGGAGGGAGAAATCCCTTAGTCTGCAGCTCGACTAATCGACTGTGCGGGACTGAACACCTCTCCCAATCACCGAGTTTAGGGCTACGGGGGCGGGAGGAGGAGCTGCGGAGGTCGGCCATGCTGGAATGGATCTTTCCGAAACGCGCTCTAATGGATTCTCGCTGGGGGAGGATGGTATGGATTGGATCTAAGGATCCCCATCCCTTTAATAGGCAATTTATTTATCTGGCTAGGGGGGTGAATGTAAAAATGCCCTAGCGCCTCGTATTCATTCGACGCACGGGAGATAACCCTTGTTGGGCACAGAAGCCAAGAGGTCCAAACATTTATGGGACCGGACACTGCTTTACAAACATTTGGAAGATGGAGAAGAACCCGCCCTGCAATGCCGAAGACAACTGTGCGCCGGACTCATCGTCATTGAGGCCTGGTTGGGGGGCTACTGAGAGAGTCCTGGATTAGGGGGTATCCAGACAGCTGGACTATAACCTTTGGCCGGACTATTGGACTATGAAGATACAAGACTGAAGACTTCGTCTCTTGTCCGGATGGGACTCTACTTGGCGTGGAAGGCAAGCTAGGAAATACGGATATGTATATCTCCTCCTTTGTAACCGACCTTGTGTAACCCTAGCCCCCTCCGGTGTCTATATAAACCAGAGGGTTTTAGTCCGTAGGACAACAGACAATCCTACCATAGGCTAGCTTCTAGGGTTTAGCCTCTCTGATCTCGTGGTAGATCAACTCTTGTAACACTTATATCATCAAGAATAAATCAAGCAGGATGTAGGGTTTTACCTCCATCAAGAGGGCCCGAACCTGGGTAAAACATTGTGTCCCCTGCCTCCTGTTACCATCCGCCTTAGACGCACAGTTCGGGACCCCCTACCCGAGATCCGCCGGTTTTGACACCGACAACTACTCTCTCGTTGGGCTTCGATGTGGGGATGATTTGTCCCCGGGCTAGAAGACGGTGGGCGATTTCCTTCGCCGGGTAACCGGCCGCCCGAAGCTTGGCGATGTGCTCCTCCTTAACTGATGAGGCCATTCATTTGCCTTGACCTCCGGATCCTGATATGGTTGGGTGTTTGTTTGAATGGAAGTGAATGAGGACTTGGGCGTTGGAGCTCAAGAATGGAGAGGTAGGAAGAAAGCGTGGGAGAAGAAAGGGGAATCTTATCTTCTTATAAGGGCAGTGAATATCGAACTCCCCCCCCCCCCCATTTGCCTTAAAATTTGCCTGCTCCCAAGGGTTGTGTAAACGGCCCGGTTGGGTTACCCACGCCCGTATTGATGAGAATCCCGTAATAATGGGACACGATCTCTGCTTTGACAAGACGTGCCAATGACAACCACGTCTCGAAATGTGGGGCGAAAAATGGTTCAAAA
The DNA here is from genome assembly GCF_018294505.1 of Triticum aestivum. NCBI lineage: Eukaryota > Viridiplantae > Streptophyta > Magnoliopsida > Poales > Poaceae > Triticum > Triticum aestivum. The sequence goes on along the minus strand of NC_057809.1, from coordinate 404,577,075 downwards.
TTATGACCAGACAGGCGTGACGTCGCATTACTAAAAGTTATCAGCAGATTGGACTTGTGTGTTATTATATATTCTCCACGGTTGTGTGTGGTGTGTGTTACAGGTCCAGACACGATCAATTCGTCTGGAGACTATTCGGGAGTTCGGAAGGAGGAACCCACCTTGCAATGTCGAAGACAGCACTACGCGCCGGATACCTTGTCATTGAAGCCAGGTTCAGGGGCTACTGAAGGAGTCCTGGACTAAGGGGTCCTCGGGCGTCCGGCCTGTTATCTATGGGCCGGACTGATGGGCTGTGAGGATATTAAGACCGAAGACTATACCCGTGTCTGGATGGGACTCTCCTTGGCATGGAAGGCAAGCTTGGCGAACAACTATGGAGATTCCCTCTTATGTAACTTACTCTATGTAACCCTAGACCCCCCGGTGTCTATATAAACCGGAGGGTGTAGTCCAGAAAGGATATACTCAATACCTTAGTCATATAGGCTAGACTTCTAGGGTTTAGCCATTACGATCTCATGGTAGATCAACTCTTGTAATACTCTGTCACAGCCCTAGAGCTTGCTTGTAACTAGTGGCATTGCATCCATGCATCATGTCTAAATTTCTTTAAATTTGAATTGGGGAATTGGAGAGCCTCAGAAATCATTTAAAAAAATGATGATCAACACTAAAAATTGCTTCAAATGTTTCCAAGGAAATGTTCCTTTTCAGCTTTGAAAAATATTGGCAAGAATAAAATGCAAACCAATATTTTTGGAGTGACTGAAACATTTATTTTGGGCCTTTGAATTAATTCAATAACTATTTGCATTGGATATATATTTGATATATAAATAATATATGTCCAATAATACTGGAACATTTTATGTGGTTTGGTATATTTTAGTTCTAGCCACATAACTATTTTCAGAATTTTATAAAATGGTTTAGTATTTTACTAAACTAAAATAACACAGAAAAAAAACAGAAATAGGAAAAGCAGAGAGGAGAGAAACCCTACCTGGCGCTCACCTCTCAGCCCACCTGGCCCAATTCCAGCGGCCCAGCCCACCGCCGCTTCCCCGCCCTGTCGTCTTCCTCCCTCGCCAGAAGGACAGAGGCGTGCGGCCACCGCACGCCGGCACGCGCCGAGCCACCTCCTGCTTGCCGCTCTCCTTCCCCGACGCTCTGGACACCTCCCTCGAGCGCCACGCACCCCCCCCGACCCCTCTCTCCCTCGCCCGTGGCCTCTCCCCTTCCCTGGCTCTCTCCCAGCGGAGCTCGTCGCCGCCGCTCGCCGTAGCCACGCCTATCGTGCTCCCCTCGCCTCCCCGTGTCGCCTGAAAGCTCCGCCACCATCCATTACACCTCCTAGAGCAAGCCCCAAGCGCCGGACGCCCCAAGACGACCGCCTCGACTCCGTCTTCAAGCTTCGGTCGCCGGCGATCGACCTCGACGATTCGTCATCCTCAGCACGCCCCCGGCTACCCCGAGCATCGCTTCGTGATCTACGTGAGCCCTGCCGTCTTTCCCCTCTCTTCTCGCTGCGGAACGCACCCTCTAGCCGCCCTAATCACCGGAGCCGATTGCTCCTCGCCGCCGGCCATGGCGCCACCGTGGCCAGGGCCACCCCAGCTTGCGCCCGAGCATGTTACCAAGTTCGCCGCCCTCCCAGGAGCCCGCAGCGCCCTTCCGTTTCCCCTCTAGTGCACCGCAGCGCCGTGTTCGACCTCGGCCGAACTCCAGCGGCCACCTAGGTCGTCGCCGGCGCCGATTCCGGCCACCCCGACCCCAGCTAACTCCACCAAGAGCTTCGGCTCGTCCCCAGCTCCACCTAGATGCCCTCCGCGGCCCATTTGGTCGTCGGAGTGGCCAAAACCACTCTCGCCGCCGCGTCGGGCTCGCCGGCGGCTAAACGCCGGTGTAGCCGACGTTGACCTTGACCACGGGTGGGCCCTGGTTGACTCTCCTGAGTCAATGACAGGTGGGGCCCAGCCCTGTTAACTATTTAGGATTAGTTTAAATTAATTTTAGTTTAACTAATTACACTGACACGCGGGACCCACTGTCAAGTTTGACCCGGACCGTGTCCCGTTGACCCGCTGATGTCACACTGACGTCAGGCTGACGCAGTAATTGATTTTCTGGATTTATTTTAATTCAGGAAATTTCAGAAAAATACCCCAAACTTCTAAAAATCATATAAATTCAACCGTAGCTCAGAATGAAATAATTTATATATGAAAAATGATCAGAAAAATATGAAGAATCTGTTTACGCCATGATCATGCATGTTTGAACAAGTTAACCTCACTGAATAGGATGAATCATGATTAGGGTAATTTGTGAAAGAACATTTGGAGTTGGAGTTTAACCTTGTTTGAATTCCACTTCAATTAATTTGGCTTACAGCTGCATTAGCTCAAAACACTAGCATATTGCCATGTCATTATCATGCATCATATTGTTGCATTGCATTGATTGTGTTCTTTCTTGTTTGCTAGTAATTGTCCCCTCTCAGTAGACGACATTCCGACGATTGTTCGATGACACCGATGAAGAACTATATTATCTTCAGAAGTGCCAGGCAAGCAAAACCCCCTTGTTCATTCCGATACAATCCTACTCTCTCGCCCTGCTCTCTTTTACTGCATTAGGACAACAACGAGTCATTTGTTACTTGCTGCGGTAGCTGAACCCCTTTATCCTCTGCATGACCTGTCATTGCCACAGTAAATAGATGAAACCCACTAGTATGAGTATGAGTTGTTTGAGCCCTGTTGTGCCTACTCATTCATGTTTGTTTGTCATGCCTGCTACTGCTTAGAGTTGAGTCAGGTCTGATTCATCGGGGATGAATCAGAGGTGTGTGAACATGTCCTACTGTGTGTGAGCTAAGTGTGTGAACACGATTTGGTAAAAGGTATCGGTGAGAGGCCATGTAGGAGTACATGGTGGGTTGTCTCATTGTAGCCGTCCTTAGGAACTGAGTTCTGTGTTTGTGATCCATGATTCAGCTACTACCATGCATTGGGCCCGAAACCAATGGACCCTCTCGGCTTCTTATTCACCCTAGTTCTCTGTCCAGGAGTTGCAAGTAGTTTCTGGTGTTTGTAGCCTACTGGAGGCCGTGGACAGCGCTGACCGTAGGGGTGGGCTGTGATGCGGTAGGTACGTGGCACGGTGTATCGGATACCCGTTAGGTATCTCGGGAACCCTGTACACATCGTTCGGGGCCGTATGGGAAACCTCGGCCGGACTCCCTGCGGATGGAACCTGGATAGGCGATAAACCTGGATTGGAGACTTAGGTGTTTAGGTAGGTCGTGGCCGACACCCACGTTGGGCTTCCGCTTGAAGGTTGCCGAGTACATGTCGTGTAAACGGCGGTAAGTGGTGAGAGCGTGTATGAAGAAGTACACCCCTGCAGGGTTAACATCATCTATTCGAATAGCCGTGTCCACGGTAAAGGACTTCTGGGTTGCTTATATCAGTTCATAGACAAGTGAAAGTGGATACTCTAAAATACGCAAGATAAGCGTGAGTGCTATGGATGGCGTTCTCGTAGGGAGACGGGAGACGTTCCATAGTGGTGTATTGATATGGTGAATATGTAGACTCGTGTGCGCCACCTCAAAAGAGTTGCTTGCAGTCGTAATTTAGGATAGCCACCGAGTCAAAGCTGGCTTGCTGCAGTTAAACCCCACCATCCCCTTTGTTGATAATGAAGCATATGTAGTTAGTTCTCATGTAAGTCTTGCTGGGTACATTTGTACTCACGTTTGCCTATTTTATGTTTTTGCAGAGAGACTTCACTCTCGCTAGTAATACCGCGTGGACTTCAATGTTTAGCTTGTTACCTCAGCTACGATCTTGTGCCTCGGCAGGATTTGGTAGATAGTCAGGCTTCTCAGCCTTTTTCATTTATAGATGTCTGTACTCAGACATGATAGCTTCCGCTTGTGTTTTGATTTGTATGCTCTGAATGTTGGGTCATGAGACCCCTGTTTGTAATATCCCGCTCCTCGGAGCCTAATGAATACTTACTTGTGTCGTAGAGTCATGTTGTGATGCTTTGTTGTATTTGCACATATCGAGCATATTGTGTGTATGAATGAAATGCTTGGTATGTGTGGGATCTGACTATCTAGTTGTTTATCTTTAGTAGCCTCTCTTACCGGGAAATGTCTCCTAGTGTTTCCATTGAGCCATGGTAGCCTGCTACTGCTCCGGAACACTTAGGCTGGCCGGCATGTGTCCTTCTTCGTTCCAGTGTCTGTCCCTTCGGGGAAATGTCACGCATTGAGTACCGGAGTCCTGTTAGCCCGTTACAGCCCGGTTTACCGGAGTCCTGCTAGCCCAGAGCTACAGCCCGGACCCACTTGCTGATGACCGACACGTTCGATGCTGGGTCATGGATGCATGTCCCTGTAAGTCTGTGCCACTTTGGGTTTACGACTAGTCATGTCAGCCCGGGCTCCTTATCATATGGATGCTAGCGACACTATCATATACGTGTGCCAAAAGGCGCAAACGGTCCCGGAAAAAGGTAAGGTGACACCCGTGGGAATACCGTGCGTGAGGCCGCAAAGTGATATGAGGTGTTACATGCTAGATCGATGTGGCATTGAGTCGGGGTCCTGACAGCGTTGGTATCAGAGCTTGACTGCCTGTAGGATTACCAAGCTAAACTGGTCGAAGTTGAGTCTAGAAATTCTTTAGTTATATAAGGGAATTGATTGTGGGATGGAACGTAAGGCTCTTTTTACTCCTTATACCTTATGCCCTTCTGATCTGAGTCATCTTATCTTTCCTACGGGGTTAAGGAACTAGGCTTTCTCTTCTTTCTATCAGGATCACGTGTTACTAATCCGTAGACTTATAAGATTGTTGGATTTAAGCTTGAGTTCAGTTCCTACGACTCCCGTATGTTAATTGTTGATCTCGAAACCATGATATTGTGCTTCTGAGTGGCTATGCCACCATTTTTGTAGCATGTCTCAAATCTTTTTGAGCATTTATAGCCGTTATGCTGTCCGAGTCATCCCAGGTTTCTAAACAGTCCGATGCATTTGCAAATCCCTTCTTTCCGTTCCCGATGTCCTTTTGGTCAGATTAATCACACAAATTAGTGAGTTGAGGTACTTTATTGCCTCGACATATATGTTGGAGTTAATAATTATGACCCTAAGTGTTTAGGGGATCATCTAGTGGTCTAGCCATGATCTGTGTTTCCAGTGTGATGATTCTGGCCGTCATTATCGAAAGCATCCCGTGATGCCATTTAGTTTGTAGGCATTCTATTCCTGGGTTCTTGAACCCGAGATTCACTCTACTTACTTCATGTTGATAGTGTTTGCTAGTTCCTTTAGGATATTAGTAACTTTGCGATAGTCCTCGAGGTCCGTGGTATTTCCTTCTTCCAAATACCATGAATCATTCTTGGCAGGAGTTCTTTTGAACCAAAAGATCACAACCAGAGTGCTCTTGATGAGTTCTCCATTCCACATTGTGAATCTGCATGTCCTTCCTTTTCAGCATGGGTTATCCGGAAGAAATATGCTGAATTTGTTCGGCATACTAATCCATGTATCCACAACTCAGAAAATTGTATGTTCCATTGAGTTGTCCCTCTTTAGTTGTATTCCAGTCTTCATCTATCTGTTGATAGTCAAGAGTAATTGTGCATTCGTGTTATCGATGCTTATTATTCTTGTGGTCCGTAGAGCCATTCTATTCTGGAATGACTAGGAGAAACAAACTCCAGTACCTCACCCATATCCAGGATCGGGTCAAAGAAGTTGTGCTCCGCAGATCAAATTGCTAATCCAGCTTTTGTTCTGCTCTACCTTGGAGTATTACCATCTTGATATCGGGAGTGTTATAGGAATTGCACACCATCCTATGAACTCTTGGTACAATGATACTTCTTGCCATCATTGTTCATTCCTCGGTTCCTGTGTTATTGTAACCGGAATGCCGACAAGTGAATCGTGGTGTGTGAAATCAATACTGCTAGCAACTCCGTTGCTTGGTAGTTAAATGGACAACAACCTCATTCTTAGCGTGCTGATTATTGAGTCATCATTCTAAGATTGATCGTGCTACCTAGTCTTTATTTCTGGTGCACCCTCTGATCAATGAGTTGGGATTGTGTCAATACCTTGCTCTGTTGATCATATCGTCTTACCCTGAAAAGCAAGGTCGTTCTCGAGCTTAATAACATATTGGTGGTTCATGATTTTCCGAAGATCTTCTCGGAAGCATTACCAGGTTGTCACCTGACCGCTATGTTGAGTTCGTGATCAAGTTGGTTCCTTGTAAACCACCCCTTCTCCAAGAGTCTGTGTTGGGTACCCCTGAGCGGTTTGGTCAAGCTAAACAACAACTTGGAGAGTTGGAGGATAAAAGCTTGCCTGGCTTAGTTCATTTTAAGGGATATCTTCTTGTGTGTGTTGAAGAAGGATGATATCTTCATCAATTGATCCTTGAGACCAGTTGCTAGAGCTATTGTCTTGCCAAAACATTGATTTGAGTGTGGGCTATTCTCAAATCAAATTAGAACCAACGATGTTCGTAATGTTGTCTTATTCGTGGATTTTCCTCGAGCATACACCATTATATCTTTTGGTCTGACCAATGCTATCACCGTGTTCACCTAACTATGGAATTCCTTTTATATGGAAACCTGGATGAATTGTTGTTGAGCCCATCGACAACATCCTTATCTCCTCCATGATTTTGTTGAACATTAAGCTAGTACTGGAAACTTTTGTAAGCATTATCTTCGTGTTTCGTTCATGAAGAATATGCTTGGATAAAAGAAGTGACTTCCTCTGATTCACGTGCATTTGGTGCAAGTTGTCGCCGTGAGTTCGGGAAAGATTGTTTTCGTTTTCTTTGGAATCATCCCAAGTCAGTCATGCATGTGCGAAGTATTCTATGGTCTGATAGACTGATCATCTTCATTCTATACGTATCCCTAGTACACCAAGCCACTGATTGATTTGTTCAAGGAGAAGAAGCTCCTTCTTAAGAGTATACCTTATGCAAGGACTTTGATATCCCCGATGATGGTTCCCCACCGGAACTCGGTAGTGTTTTATTGTAAGACTACCATGTGATCATGTTTGTCTGAGACAACATGTTCACATGTGTGTAGCAGAACCAGCTCGTGTTTTGGAGCTTGCTATCATAGTTCACTCCCCGAGAATCTCGCAACATCATCTCGTCGATTTGTGTTGCAAACTTTCATTTTTCTTCCTAGACTCGATGAGTCTGGACTGTTCTGACACCAACCAGATCTAAATCTCTGGCAGTTATGATGGTTGGAACATTTCCCAAGAACTATAATATTGGTCCCTCTGTAATCGGTAAGGAGGATGTCATGGCCAACACGTCCAGCCGGAAGACCTATTACTGTAGTATCTTGATTGAGGAAGTTGGCCACCTCCCCATAAGGATTTCGTAGGATTTACTCCCTAGTTGTTCCTTAGGGATTTTTGTGTTCCGAAGTCCGACCTTTTACTTGATGTTCTAGATACCAGACCATTTCAAGGAATGGGATACGCTAGTACATCAAGGAGAACATTAGAAGCGGAGTGCTAAATGTCTCTCGGTCGATCATCCAGATTTCGTCCCCTTGGCCTCGCTAAGGTGAAATCTGAGAAAGTGTTATCCTCCTTTGCATCTGCATCGTTCATCGCTAGTCATCATGGTAGTATGATGTGTTGTCAGCACCCTTGACATGGATGTTGGTAAAACCTTGATGATTATGGAAATGCTCAAGTTCTTGAGAGCACGCTCAGGCACTAGGTTCTGATGTTATCGTTAACTGGAATGTGCCTCCGTTCTCTCAGTTGTTCGATAGCCATCCAATTGGTGGAATCACCTTTGCCGGTGAACCTTCTCCCCAGTTACCAGAATCATTCCCAACATTTGCATTTTGTTCCCAGCCTACACCTCAATAGCTGTTGTTCAAGATCATCTTCAAAAGTGGACTTACCATGGGTCCCATCCATTTCCGATGATAAGCAAAAATCATCCATTGCGTTGTCTTCAACAAGATAGTCCACATCATCCATCCTAGTCGGAGTGTGCCATTCTTTCAAACCCCTTCCAATGATCGATTGTGATTACCTCAGGTTGGTATAAAGAGTTTCAATGATCTTTGTATCAAAAGTAATTCTTTTTGCCACTTAAGGGGATATTTCTACGAATCACCCTCCTCCAAGATGTCTCGTTATGGTATCATGGCAATTCAACTCCTCGCTACGTTGACAACCGTTCACCACCTTCTCAAGCGTGAAATTGTTGTCTACCTAGTGAACCTTCGTCATCTGCTTTACCCCATTCCTCTAGATGTGTGATTCGCGTCTCAACTCGTGAGATGTTTCCATGTCTCATTCCGTGAGTGGATCCTGAGTTGTTCGATCTTCGAGAAGATTGATCCTTCTAGAGTTCCCTTCTCCTCTCGTTGTCATGTTGGCTGGAGTTCTCAGAGCAAGACGACAAGACAAAGATGGTGATTGAATCAGCCTCTTTGAGAAGGGCAAATGGATCATGAAGATTGTGATAGTTGTGACTTTCCTTTTCCTCTTACCTCACGTCTTGAATCTCGGGGCGAGATTCTTGTTTAGTGGGGGTGAGTTATCACAGCCCTAGAGCTTGCTTGTAACTAGTGGCATTGCATCCATGCATCATGTCTAAATTTCTTTAAATTTGAATTGGGGAATTGGAGAGCCTCAGAAATCATTTAAAAAAATGATGATCAACATTAAAAATTGCTTCAAATGTTTCCAAGGAAATGTTCCTTTTCAGCTTTGAAAAATATTGGCAAGAATAAAATGCAAACCAATATTTTTGGAGTGACTAAAACATTTATTTTGGGCCTTTGAATTAATTCAATAACTATTTGCATTGGATATATATTTGATATATAAATAATATATGTCCAATAATACTGGAACATTTTATGTGGTTTGGTATATTTTAGTTCTAGCCACATAACTATTTTCATAATTTTATAAAATGGTTTAGTATTTTACTAAACTAAAACAACACAGAAAAAAAACAAAAATAGGAAAAGCAGAGAGGAGAGAAACCCTACCTGGCGCTCACCTCTCAGCCCACCTGGCCCAATTCCAGCGGCCCAGCCCACCGCCGCTTCCCCCCCCCCTGTCGTCTTCCTCCCTCACCAGAAGGACAGAGGCGTGTGGCCACCGCACGCCGGCATGCGCCGAGCCACCTCCTGCTTGCCGCTCTCCTTCCCCGACGCTCTGGACGCCTCCCTCGAGCGCCACGCACCCCCCCTGACCCCTCTCTCCCTCGCCCGTGGCCTCTCCCCTTCCCTGGCTCTCTCCCGAGCGGAGCTCGTCGCCGCCGCTCGCCGTAGCCACGCCTACCGTGCTCCCCTCGCCTCTCCGTGTCGCCTGAAAGCTCCGCCACCATCCATTACACCTCCTAGAGCAAGCCCCGAGCGCCGGACGCCCCAAGACGACCGCCTCGACTCCGTCTTCAAGCTTCGGTCGCCGGCGATCGCCCTCGACGATTCGTCATCCTCAGCATGCCCCCGGCTACCCCGAGCATCGCTTCGTGATCTACGTGAGCCCTGCCGTCTTTCCCCTCTCTTCTCGCTGCGGAACGCACCCTCTAGCCGCCCTAATCAACGGAGCCGATTGCTCCTCACCGCCGGCCATGGCGCCACCGTGGCCAGGGCTACCCCAGCTTGTGCCCGAGCATGTTACCAAGTTCGCCGCCCTCCCAGGAGCCCGTAGCGCCCTTCCGTTTCCCCTCTAGTGCACCACAGCGCCGTGTTCGACCTCGGCCGAACTCCAGCGGCCACCTAGGTCGTCGCCGGCGCCGATTCCGGCCACCCCGACCCCAGCTAACTCCACCAAGAGCTTCGGCTCGTCCCCAGCTCCACCTAGATGCCCTCCGCGGCCCATTTGGTCGTCGGAGTGGCCAAAACCACTCTCGCCGCCGCGTCGGGCTCGCCGGCGGCTAAATGCCGGTGTAGCCGACGTTGACCTTGACCACGGGTGGGCCCTGGTTGACTCTCCTGAGTCAATGACAGGTGGGGCCCAACCCTGTTAACTATTTAGGATTAGTTTAAATTAATTTTAGTTTAACTAATTACACTGACACGCGGGACCCACTGTCAGGTTTGACCCGGACCGTGTCCCGTTGACCCGCTAATGTCACACTGACGTCAGGCTGACGCAGTAATTGATTTTCTGGATTTATTTTAATTCAGGAAATTTCAGAAAAATGCCCCAAACTTCTAAAAATCATATAAATTCAACCGTAGCTCAGAATGAAATAATTTATATATGAAAATGATCAGAAAAATATGAAGAATCTGTTTATGCCATGATCATGCATGTTTGAACAAGTTAACCTCACTGAATAGGATGAATCATGATTAGGGTAATTTGTGAAAGAACATTTGGAGTTGGAGTTTAACCTTGTTTGAATTCCACTTCAATTAATTTGGCTTACAGCTGCATTAGCTCAAAACACCAGCATATTTCCATGTCATTATCATGCATCATATTGTTGCATCGCATTGATTGTGTTCTTTCTTGTTTGCCGGTAATTGTCCCCTCTCAGTAGACGACGTTCCGACGATTGTTCGATGACACCGATGAAGAACTATATTATCTTCAGAAGTGCTAGGCAAGCAAAACCCCCTTGTTCATTCCGATACAATCCTACTCTCTCGCCCTGCTCTCTTTTACTGCATTAGGACAACAACGAGTCATTTGTTACTTGCTGCGGTAGCTGAACCCCTTTATCCTCTACATGACCTGTCATTGCCATAGTAAATAAATGAAACCCACTAGTATGAGTAGGAGTTGTTTGAGCCCTGTTGTGCCTACTCATTCATGTTTGTTTGTCATGCCTGCTACTGCTTAGAGTTGAGTCAGGTCTGATTCATCGGGGATGAATCAGAGGTGTGTGAACATGTCCTACTGTGTGTGAGCTAAGTGTGTGAACACGATTTGGTAAAAGGTATCGGTGAGAGGCCATGTAGGAGTACATGGTGGGTTGTCTCATTGTAGCCGTCCTTAGGAACTGAGTTCTATGTTTGTGATCCATGATTCAGCTACTACCATGCATTGGGCCCGAAACCAATGGACCCTCTCGGCTTCTTATTCACCCTAGTTCTCTGTCCAGGAGATGCAAGTAGTTTCTGGTGTTTGTAGCCTACTGGAGGCCGTGGACAGCGCTGACCGTAGGGGTGGGCTGTGATGCGGTAGGTACGTGGCACGGTGTACCGGATACCCGTTAGGTATCTCGGGAACCCTGTACACATCGTTCGGGGCCGTATGGGAAACCTCGGCCGGACTCCCTGCGGATGGAACCTGGATAGGCGATAAACCTGGATTGGAGACTTAGGTGATTAGGTAGGTCGTGGGCGACACCCACGTTGGGCTTCCGCTTGAAGGTTGCCGAGTACATGTCGTGTAAACGGCGGTAAGTGGTGAGAGCGTGTATGAAGAAGTACACCCCTGCAGGGTTAACATCATCTATTCGAATAGCCGTGTCCGCGGTAAAGGACTTCTGGGTTGCTTATATCAGTTCATAGACAAGTGAAAGTGGATACTCTAAAATACGCAAGATAAGCGTGAGTGCTATGGATGGCGTTCTCGTAGGGAGACGGGAGCGGTTCCATAGTGGTGTATTGATATGGTGAATATGTGGACTCATGTGCGCCACCTCAAAAGAGTTTCTTGCAGTCGTAGTTTAGGATAGCCACCGAGTCAAAGCTGGCTTGCTGCAGTTAAACCCCACCACCCCCTTTGTTGATAATGAAGCATATGTAGTTAGTTCTGATGTAAGTCTTGCTGGGTACATTTGTACTCACGTTTGCCTATTTTATGTTTTTGCAGAGAGACTTCAGTCTCGCTAGTAATACCGCGTGGACTTCAACGTTTAGCTTGTTACCTCAGCTACGATCTTGTGCCTCGGCAGGATTTGGTAGATAGTCAGGCTTCTCAGCCTTTTTCATTTATAGATGTCTGTACTCAGACATGATAGCTTCCGCTTGTGTTTTGATTTGTATGCTCTGAATGTTGGGTCATGAGACCCCTGTTTGTAATATCCCGCTCCTCGGAGCCTAATGAATACTTACTTGTGTCGTAGAGTCATGTTGTGATGCTTTGTTGTATTTGCACATATCGAGCATATTGTGTGTATGAATGAAATGCTTGGTATGTGTGGGATCTGACTATCTAGTTGTTTATCTTTAGTAGCCTCTCTTACCGGGAAATGTCTCCTAGTGTTTCCATTGAGCCATGGTAGCCTGCTACTGCTCTGGAACACTTAGGCTGGCCGGCATGTGTCCTTCTTCGTTCCAGTGTCTGTCCCTTCGGGGAAATGTCACGCATTGAGTACCGGAGTCCTGTTAGCCCGCTACAGCCCGATTTACCGGAGTCCTGCTAGCCCAGAGCTACAGCCCGGACCCACTTGCTGATAACCGACACATTCGATGCTGGGTCATGGATGCCTGTCCCTGTAAGTCTGTGCCACTTTGGGTTTACGACTAGTCATGTCAGCCCGGGCTCCTTATCATATGGATGCTAGCGATACTATCATATACGTGTGCCAAAAGGCGCAAACGGTCGCAGAAAAAGGTAAGGTGACACCCGTGGGAATACCGTGCGTGAGGCCGCAAAGTGATATGAGGTGTTACATGCTAGATCGATGTGGCATTGAGTCGGGGTCCTGACATACTCGTATTCATCAATATCAATCAAGCAGGACATAGGGTATTACCTCCATCAAGAGGGCCCGAACCTGGGTAAAACTTCGTGTCCCCTGTCTCCTGTTACCATCAACCTTAGACGCACAGTTCGGGACCCCCTACCCGAGATCCGCCGGTTTTGACACCGACAGTACCCTCCAGGTCAACCCGACTTCACATCACTCACGGGTACCCCTCGGGGACGACCCGATGTCATCATGGTTCGGTGGTAAGTCAAAGTAACCGTGTGTCTGAAACAACAAGGGGGGAACCTGAGGAATCACCCTCGATGGATTCCCACTCGATGTAACCATCAAGGTGGACTTGGAGAAATCACCCTTGTTGGTCCACACTTGAGGGGTTGCACGACAGAGTCGTTATCAGGAGTGGTGAAGGAGGAATCACCCTCGATAACCATGACCGAATAGTTACACTACATGGTTAACATCAGAAGTGCTGACGAGGTATCACCCTCAGCACTTGATAGTAACTCTGCAGAGTCATATAACTAAGGGGGGTGATGTGTGGTGTTGGGGCCTGGACGTCGATCACGTTGATCGAGTCATCGAACATAAAGCAGGGGCAACTGGGACAAGGTGGGGGTCACTGTTGGATCACTAACCAACCTATCCTAAGCGGTTTTAGAATAAGCAGGTAAGGTATGAAAGCAGGTAACAAAAACAGGCTATGAATCATAGTAGGATCATACAAAAACAGTAGCAGTTCTAATGCAAGCATGAGAGGGAAATAGATGGGCGATATCGGAATGCTCAAGGGGGGTTTGCTTGCCTGGAAGCTTTGCTGCAAAAGAAGGGTCGTTGGTGACGTAGTCGATCATGGGGGCATCATCGGTCTTGGGGTCTACCGGAGAGAGGAGGGGAGGAAACAGTAAATACAAGGAATAAAGTGCAACACTAAGCATGACATGATGATAAGCATGCTAGGGGCGTTCTATTGTAGTACTACACGTTGTAGACGGAGGGGAAAAACATCCGGAGGGTTTTCCATTGTTTGGCTTTTTCGGACAAAGGAAAAGAGGGGGAAAGTTCCATGTTCAGCATGCTAGGGGCATGTGACAGATGAACGGACTGCGTATTCGGATTCATTGTATTTTTCTGAGCAACTTTCATATATAAAACATTTTCATCTGACACAATATCATGGTTTGACACCGGGGTGCTCATGATTTATATTTATGTGATGAAGGCGGAGTCATGCCATGCATACATAGTCCATTGAGTAGGGATAACATTTGTTAAGTATCATATATTTTGAAGAGTAATGATTATGTTCAAGTATTCATGGATATTATTATGTTGTTATCAAATACTTCATCATTTCTCAATATTCATATTGTAAAAGATTACATGATAGACATGCATGAATTAAGCTTGGGGATGCTTATATGTATCCAAAATATCTACAATTTTTTAGTTGTTTCATGCTATTATACTATCAATCTTGAATGCTTTATATGAAATTTATATCATTTTGGGGAACTAACCTACTAACTCAATACGTGCTACTTGTGAGCTGCGTTGGGATTTCCTCGAAGAGGAGAGGATGACGCAGTACAGTAGAGATAAGTATTTCTCTCAGTTAAGAACCAATGTTATCAATCCAGTAGGAGAACCACGCAAGATCTCATGAACAACACCTACACACAAAATAACAAATACTTGCACCAAACACAAACAAGGGGTTGTCAATCCCTTGGCGGTTAATTGCAAGGATCAAATCTCGTAGTGATAGATAGATAAACATGAACACAAAAAAGTAAATAAATTGCAACAAAGTATTTTTGGATTTTATATATGATAAAGATAGACCCCGGGGCCATAGTTTTCACTAGAGGCTTCTCTCTTGAATAAAAAGCATACTATGAGTAAACAAATTATTTGTTGGGCAATTGATAGAAAAATGCATAGTTATGACGATATCCAAGGCAATGATCGTGTATATATGCATGACGTCCGAGACAAGTAGACCGACTCCTACCTGCATCTACTATTATTACTCCACACATCGACCGCTATCCAGCATGCATCTAGAGTATTAAGTTCATAAAGAACAGAGTAACGCCTTAAGCAATATGACATGATGTAGACAAAGTAAACCCAATTAATATGAATAAACCCCATCTTTTTATGCTTAGTGGCAATGATACAAGTACGTGTCATGTCTTTTTCTGTCACTGGGATTGAGCAACGCAAGATCGAATCCATCACAATGCACCTCTCTCATTGCGAGATAAATCCATCTAGTTGGCCAAACCAAATAGATAGATCGGTGAGAAATACAAAGCTATACCAATCATGCATAAAAGAGTTCAGAGAAGACTTAAATAATATTGATGGATAATCTGATCATAAACCCACAATTCATCGGATCCCAACAAGCACACCGCAAAAAAAAGATTACATCAAATAGATCTCAAGAACATCGAGGAGAACATTGTATTGAAGATCAAAGAAAGAGAAGCCATCTAGCAACTAGCTATGGGCTCGTAGGTTTGTGGTAAACTACTCACACATCATTGGAAGGGCAACAAGGTTGATGTAGAGGCCCTCGGTGATCGAATCCCCCTCCGGCAGAGTACTGGAAAAGGTCTCCAGATGGGATCTCTGAAGAACAGAAACTTGCGGCAGCGGAAAATGTATTTTGGGCGATTCTCTGTGAAATGGTGTTTTCTATCCACCGAACTAGGGTACAAGAAAGAGCTTCCATTTTGCCTTTTAGCGGATGTAGTACCCTTATAGTTAGTCCCAAGTCAATCATTTGGTATCTATCTTCAAGTGATACAATACTATCATGGTCATCTAGTCATGGGGTACAAATCTTCCGTTACTGTAGAATTCCTAAAGTAGTGATCTCGCCATTAACTCTTACGAATGCCTATTCAGACGCATCGGGCATGACTCGGCAGCTCTTAGGCACTAAGGCCGATGAACAAGCCGAGATGCGTTTGTAGCATACCTCTCTCGGAGTGGGTATCCCTACTCACTGACAGACAGTTTTTTGAAACCGCGGTAATCTAAAACCTTAGTATTCTAGTATTCCAACATGTGGGTAATTCATAAGTGTAAGTTTGTAAAAACTACAATTTTTCTTGGCTTGGTTTAGGAAAAAAAGATTGAGACATTTTTTAAAAATACTAAGAAATACCGTATTGGAGATACCACGTACATTCATGAATTTTATTGACTCAAAATGAGTATCAAATAAATACAATTACAATGAACGTACACTCGGTCTCTCGGCATAATTATGATGCACACAGCCAACAACAACACAAACATAAAAAACACGAGTAAAGTCATAGAAAACCAAAGCTATGCCTAAGCGAGAAAAAAAGAAAATCCGAAGCGATCAAAACAACGGTTGAACAACAACAACAACAACCATATCTGCATCAACCATTTTTTTTTGACCACCTCAAGGAGAATGTGATTCTTCAACAACATCTTTGACAAGGAGGGAATGAGGCCAGATACTACATACATATATGTGTATATGTTGACACCGATGTAAGTTTCCTGAACTATAGAACTGGGCTGGCTATGATAGCCTAAATCTTCCATTTCATTCTTACAAGAACTCTGGCAAGATCACGAAGCGAGGATCGGGATTCATCATGTACAAGGACTGAATGCCAAGGATGAGGTCTGTGGGCTTGTACCCTGTCAGCTTCGTGAATTCCCTGTTCCACTTCTGCACCTGGCTGGCCATTGGGTTCAAGATCAGCCTGGCGAGAAAGACCGCCGACGCCGCCACGGCGGACGGCATGAGCTGCAGGCATCTGTAGTCCACCAGCGATGTTTCGGCGAGCTGATGCGCCAACCTCTGAACCTCCAGCTCGCGCTCTCCGTTGTTGTACCTGGTGAAGTGGTCCACGAACGTGTAGGCCGTTGGTCCGCTGAGCTCGTACCGGAGCGCCGCCAACATCTTGCACTCCATTCCCGCAAAAAAAAAAAAAAAAAAACATCTTGCACTCCATGTCGGTCACCTCCTTGCTGGTGGCGAACCCACAGTCGTCGGCAATTTTCGCGGCGTTCACCTTGAATCTGGTGCCCCGCTCCTCGTATTTGGCGGCGGTGAAGACGGCCGTGGCGCCCAGGAGACAGAGCTCATACTCCATGTCCGTGCGAGCTGTAGACAAGGTTCGCGCCGACAGGACGCGGTCGACGTAGGAGACGGCGCGGTGAAGCGTGCCAGGGGCCAGGTCGTAGTGCCGGGTGAAGTCGTCCATCCAGAAGACGAGGGTGGCACGCATCGATGGGCTCATCCGATCTCCCTGCACCGTGTTCAGGTAGTCCGGCGAAGGCCGCTCCTCGACGTTCTTCTCCATCTCCCGGAGGTTGAAGTCGATGTCAATGTCGTAGTCGGAGAGCCGCGGACGCGTGGCCGAGTTCTTGCAGTCCGGGACGACGCGGTCCGGGAGCAGGGACGGTGCGGGCACCTCCAAGGATGGGTGAAAAAGATGGGCGTCGAGTGCGGCGGCGTACAGCTGGCACGTCGCCGGGAGCTCCACGGAACATTCGAGTGCGGCGGCGTGATCGGCGGGCGTGGGAGCGAATTCGAAGCCGGACAGATGCGGGCGTGCCGCCGTGTTCTTGGAGTCCGGGACGACGCGGTCCGGAAGCAGGGACGGCAAGGGCACCTCGAACGGCGGGGGAAAAAGATGGGCGTCGACTGTGGCGGCATACAGCGTCGCCGGGAGCTCCACGGAATCTTTGAGCGCGGCGTGGTGGAGGTGGGGGGGAGCGAGGTGGACAGTCGGAAGAGGAGGGAGTGCGCCGATCGCCCGGAGGTAGGCGTCGTCAAACTCCATGCGGTGGTCGGCGGCGCATGAGAAGGCGCCGGGGAGGGAAGGACCCGAAAGTAGGTCGGCGGTGAAGGGATCCATGACAGCCATCGCTTGAGCGAGGGGGAGAAAGGGGTCTCGAACTCTTGGAGGGTGGTACGTGATTGCAAATGATGCAGGGAGGGAGTCCGGCCATTTATACATGACGGCGACTCGGTTTCTTGAGAGTTGGAAAACCACATCGCTACCGGTCTCGTCTCGTATTGGCGATGATTCGGATTGCAACTTTGCGACTAACCATGGTTGGAAGACACACGCTACTGCTTCCACGCGTAAATAAATTGGCGCCGTCATTGTTTTGGATCGAGTTCGTAGGCTGCGTGGAAGGCACGCGCCACTGGCAGTGCGGACGCTGCTAGGCAGCGGCCGCTTGCTGCCTAGCACGACCTAGCGGCCGGACGTTTTAGGAAAGTATCTACGTTCGGTCTTGTCTCCATCTGAAAAAGGAAAGTTTAACCCTCCCAGCGTTTATTCGCAAAAAAAAGAAAACCTCCCAGCGTTACCACGTCCCGCCAAAAGCTCCCACCCCAGCCCCCGTGTGAACTCTTCCCCAGCCCGCACTGATCTGCTTGGGTCGCATAGAAAAGAGCACGCCATGCCGTAGGGGTCAGACACAACAATTCAAGTGAAAAAATAAAAGCAAAAAAGTCACATCTCGGTCCAATTGAAATGGAGTGCTTTGGTTCACCGAAATGACCAATTCGGTAGCTCTGAAATGCATTCTGTGTAAACCTAGAACTAAAGTTTGAACTCAATTTTTTTGAAAAACTATCTGTTTTTTATGATAACTCATCTACTCTGCTCATACCCATCTATTCATAGGGCCTGTCTGCAAGATATCAAGTGCTAGTAACAGTCATAATAGAATGTTGATCTCAGTGAGGGTTCTAGTCCTAATGAGAGCTACTATGAGGGCATTAGGAGCTCTCCAAATCTACCAACGACTGCCACGAGAACTAAAAAGAAGAGAAACTCGGACGATGAGGATGAAGACTTTGTATCTAGTGAGGCCACATCAAATAAGAAGGCAGTTCTCAGGAAGGAATATAGTACTTCTGCTAGTACTAGGCCAAGTGCTAAGGAAATGACTGTTGTCAGGAATGTGCCACTGTCAAAGGCAAGCAAAGCCTCAGCTCTAAAGGAAACAATGACATTCACACTTGAGAAGCCAAGTGATGAAGAAGCTGATGTCATGATGCGGACCTGGCTACCACATTACACCCACAACCCCTGCTACTATACCTATTGGACTCATTACTAGAGCTCATGCATGCCAGTTAAATTATCAAGTACTTTCATTTCTTCGTAATGTTTCTTTCATGAAAATATGATGTTGCCTAAGTTAGATACATTTGTCTTGCTTACAATTAAAGGACCTAGCATGGACAAGAAGGATGAACATTGGAGTATGATCAAGAATGGAGATAAAGGCGCATGCGAAGAGAACAAGACAGAGATGCCGGTGGATATTTCTGCACTTTGAAGCCACCATGACGACATCAGGAAGATGGACGAAATATAAACGATGACCTTTCATAATTTTCATCCATATCTTATTATTGGTGCTGCGCCACATTATTTTTGGCCCAGGCCCATGTATTTTTGAAATACACTTAATAGGCAGTTTTTAGAGTCTGTGTTAATAGGGAAAATGACTTTGGACAGAATTTAGTCCCACCTTGGCAAGGGTGGACAAAATTCCTCTCTGTCTCCCTATAAATACAGCCCTTAGGGCATCGCTTTAGACTTGGGTTTTATTTAGCTTAAAGTTCGCCATAGCTGCAACTTCGCATACTTTGTTTGTGTTCAACGATCAGAACAAGATGTCACAAAACCCCAATGTCATCAATAAAGCTTTCCTTGAAGGAAATATGCCCTAAAGGCAATAATAAAGTTGTAATTTTATATTTCCTTATTCATGATAAAGGTTTATTATTCATGCTAGAATTGTATTGATCGGAAACCTTAATACATATGTGGATACATAGACAAACATTGTGTTCCTAGTGAGCCTCTACTTGACTAGCTCGTTGATTAAAGATGGTTAAGGTTTCCTAACCATGGACATGAGTTGTCATTTGATAACGGGATCACATCATTAGGAGAATGATGTGATGGACATGACCCATCCGTTACCTTAGCATATTGATCGTTCAGTTTTATTACTATTGCTTTCTTCATGTCAAATACATATTCCTTTGACGATGAGATTATGCAACTCCCGGACACCGGAGGAATACCTTGTGTGCTATCAAATGTCACAACATAACTAGGTGATTATAAATATGCTCTACAGATATCTCCAAAGGTGTTTGTTGGGTTGGCATAGATCGAGATTATGATTTGTCACTCCGAGTATCGGAGAGGTATCTCTGGGCCCTCTCGGTAATGCACATCATAAGAAGCCTTGCAAGCAAAGTGACTAATGAGTTAGTTACAAGATGATGCATTACAGAACGAGTAAAGAGACTTGCCGGTAATGAGATTGAACTAGGTATGTGGATACCGACGATCGAATCTTGGGCAAGTAACATAACGATGAGAAAGGAAATAACGTATGTTGTCATAACAGTTCGACCGATAAAGATCTTCATAGAATATGTAGGAGCCAATATGAGCATCTAGGTTCCACTATTTCTTATTGACCGGGGAGGTATCACGGTCATGTCTACATAGTTCTCAAACCCGTAGGGTCTGCACGCTTAACGTTCGATGACGATTTAGTATTATATGAGTTATGTGATTTGGTGACCGAATGTTGTTTAGAGTCCGGAATGAGATCACGGACATGACAAGGAGTCTCGAAAAGGTCGAGAGATAAAGATTGATATATAGGATGATAGTATTCGGACACCGGATAGTATCGGGTACTTATCGGAGTACTGGGAGGGTTACCGGAACCCCCGGAGGAAAGATATGGGCCATAGGAGGGGGGCGCACCAGCCCACAAGGGGTGCCCCCCCAAGGAAGGAGGATGAATTGGAGAAGGGAAATAGGGGGTTTGGCCCCCCTTTCCTTCTCTCCTTCCTCTGCCATTTTCCCCCTCCGGAAATAAGGAAAGGGGGGAGGCCGAATTGGGCGGACCCTAAGTAGGATTCCTGCTACTTAGGGTGCCCCATGGCTGCCTCTCCTCCCCTCCCACCTATATATATGTGGGGATGGGGGTGCCTAGAACACACAACAACAAATCATTAGCCATGCACGTATAATGCCCTCGATCCAGCTATATCACCCACGTGTCGAAGCACGACTTAGAGGCATAACCGCATTGAAAGCAATGTCGCAAGTGAGGTAATCTTCACACAACCCATGTAATACATAAGGGAAAGAGGTACATAGTTGGCTTACAATCGCCACTTCACACAATTACATGAATAAAGCATTACATCATGCAAATACAATCATGGTCCGACTACGGAACCAAAATAAAAAAAGACTACCCCAAATGCTACACAGATCCCCGATCGACCCCAACTGGGCTCCACTACTGATCAACTAGAACGAAACAACACAAAGGACAAGATCTTCATTGACCTCCTCCTGAGCTTGGTTGCGTCATCTGCACGGACTCATCGGCACCTGCAAGCTGGTTTTGGAAGTATCTGTGAGTCACGGGGACTCAACAATCTCACACCCTCGCGATCAAGACTATTTAAGCTTATAGGTAGGTAAATGTATGAGGTGGAGCTGCAGCAAGCGACTAGCATATATAGTGGCTAACATACGCAAAAGAGAGAGCGAGAAGAGAAGGAAAAAGCATGGCCGAACAACTATGATCAAGAAGTGATCCTAAAACAACCTACGTCAAACATAACTCCAACACCTTGTTCACTTCCCGGACTCCGCCGGAAAGAGACCATCACGGCAACACACGCGGTTGATGTATTTTAATTAAGATCAAGTTCAGGTTTTCTACAACCGGACATTAACAAATTCCCATCTGCCCATAACCGCAGGCACGACTTTTGAAAGTTCAAAACCCTGCAGGGGTGTCCCAACTTAGCCCATAACAAGCTCTCACGGTCAACGAAGGATATTCCTTCTAGCGGGAAGACCCGATCAGGCTCGGAATCCTGGTTACAAGACATTTCGACAATGGTAAAACAAGACCAGCAAAGCCACCCAGATGTGCTGACAAATCCTGATAGGAGCTGCACATATCTCGTTCTCAGGGCACACCGGATGAGCAAGACGTCGGGTAAGCCAGCCCCGAGTTGCCTCTGGTAGCCTCGGACATCGCTCAGTTGGACCAACACTTAGAGAAGCACTCGCCCGGGGGGTTAAAATAAGATGACCCATGAGTCTGCAGAACCCAAGGGAAAGAAAAGGCTAGGTGGCGAATGGTAAAACCAATGTTGGGCCTTGCTGGAGGAGTTTTATTCAAGGCGAACTGTCAAGGGGTTCCCATTATAGCCCAACCGCGTAAGGAACGCAAAATCCGGGAACATAACACCGATATGACGGAAACTAGGGCGACAAGAGTGGAACAAAACACCAGGCATAAGGCCGAGCCTTCCACCCTTTACCAAGTGTAACATCCCAAATTTTCAATTTGGAATATTATACATTAGATCATCATGCATATCATATTTTATTTTGCATTCTGGTTGATCCTAGAAATTCGACGCAACTCAATGACCCACGGAGAGAGTTGGGGATTTCGTTATTTTCATATTTGAGTTTTCTCAGATTTTGAGAATAGGATCATTTGATTTTATTTATTTTATCATCAATTATTTCTATTACAAAAATATGAGAGAGGGAATAAAATGACTTTCCCAAAATAAAGAAATATTGAGGATTTAATAATAAAATCAAACAAGATTTTATTTCGGAGTTTTTCGGTGTTTTATTTGAATTTAGGAAAAAAGCGTGTTTTTCAAAATTGCATTGAGGGCCCAAATAAATGTTCACCTTGTGCGGCTTGATTTTAGAAGCCCGTGAAAATTTATTTCGGAATTTTTGGAGTCCTCTTAATATTTCTTTTTATTTTTCTTCCGAGCGGAATAATAAAAAAAAATGAACCGACTTCAGGCCGTACCCGAGCGGGACACCGCCCGGGGGTAGCCTTTAAATAGCGCCGTCCCGAGCCGCCCCAGCCCATCAGCCCCGCCTCGATCCGTGCGCGCCGCCGGAGCAGCCACCGCCGACGATCCCGCCGCCCGAGGTTCGTCGTGCCTCGTTTTGCGTGCCGAAATTATTTTTTTCGGCGTTCGTCGTTTCTCTTTTTCTCGGATTAAATCCGCGATTTTTCTGATCGCGATTCCTGATCTGATTTTCGTTTTAATTTAACTTTTCGCTCGTTTATCGGAATCAGGCGATTCAAGCGCCTAGAGTTTGGCTCGAAACCCTATATCCGTTTAACCAACTTAAACAAGATTTTGCTACTGTAAAATTTGCCCTAGATCCAGATTACTAGAACGAAGTTGTTTTCTTTCGCCGTTTGACTTTCGTTGCTTCATTCGATTTGATTCTTTTTGCAACCGAAGTTCTTAAGTTGAATCTTCTGGTTAGATCTCTTATTTGAGTTTTACCTGTGCTTTAGATGAGTACTTATTGTATGCTTGTTTGTTTGTTTGCGATAGAGTACCCGGAGTGCGCCGCTTGTGACTTCGAATCGTTAGGTTTCGCGGATCATTAGCAAGGCAAGTAACACTTTGATCATACCGTTTCTACTACCCAGTTTTATTGCATTAAATCTATCCTCACACATTGCATGATTAGGATCTAATTAAATTGTGGGATGGGAAGTAGATGAGGTAGTACCTATTACCTGTTTATTATCAAACATTTGGGAGTTACTTCTACGTTTGCTTATTATGCCATGCTATGCTAGTAGACGTGGATTGGGTGAGTGATATCCATGACAGATGTGAGATTGTTAATTAATGGTTTATCTAAGGTGGCAACTTAAACACACATCTGGGTGGACTGAGGCACCTGGTTATTCCAGGACTTGCCTGTTTTTCTTTTGGACCGCCACCCAGGCTCAAAGGGATCATGAGACTATTCGTACTAGAAACTTCCGTGTGCAGCCACAAGCTATTATGGGCTCTAGCATAGTTCACTAAGTCATGCGAACTCTTACAGTGGTAGACTACCAGATGTAGGGGATGTAGGTGGTACGGTCTACCCATCGTAAGGTGCTAGCGCTTCTGAAAGACTATGTCTCGGTCATCCGTCTTCTCAAATACCATGTAGTGCGAGAAACCAAACGGAGGCGATCGAGTCTTGTGGGGAAAAGTGCGCAAACCTCTGCAGAGTGTAATAAACTAATCATGGTTAGCCGTGTCCCCAGTTATGGACATCTTGAGTATCTAGTACTTGCATTTTCATGTGAATCTCAACATGTTACTCTAAAATTAATTTTGTTGGGTTATGTTTAATGATGATGCTTAATTGGGATTGAGAATGCTGTCGACCATTCTCAATGTTTAACAACCACCATGATAGTAATTAAATTTTATTCCTTTGAAGTAGGGAAAAATTGGCTTTACGCAAAACTGTAACCATAGAGCTTTCCACCAGCCAAATATGCATATAGTATAACTGTTTCATTCCATTAGTCCCTATGTGTTACCTTGCCAGCATATTCCATGTGCTGACCCGTTTTCGGGCTGCAACGTTAATGTTGCAGACTTTTCAGACGACGATTAAGGAGTTTTAGGTCGTGGTTCTATACTCAGTGATGCCGTTGGAGTTGATGGACTCACTTATCTTCCAAGCCTTTCGCTGTTATCGTTATTAGATGGCCTTAAGCCATAATTATTGTAATAAGTTCTCTTTTGAGACACTTGATGTAATAAGTGTGTGATTGCTACTCTGTTATAAATCCCACGAGTACTGTGTGGTGTCAGCATTACTGATCCAGGGATGACACCGGAGCACAGAGATCAGACTATTTGAGGTCTGGTCGCTACACCAAGTATATAGATGCATTAATTAAATAAGAGATATTGTGATATCCCAACAAGTAAACATGTTGCAATAAGGAACAACATCTCCATGTTCCAACAAGGAACATACTTCAATCTTCACCTGCAACTAGCAACGCAATAAGAGGGGCTGAGCAAGTGGTAGCATAGCCAAACAATGGTTTGCTAGGACAAGGTGGGTTAGAGGCTTGGTTCAACAATATGGGAGGCATGATAAGCAAGTGGTAGGTATCGCAGCATAGGCACAGCAAAAGAGCGAGCATCTAGCAAGCAAAGATAGAAGTGATTTCGAGGGCATGATCATCTTGCCTGAAATCAAAAGAGCGAGCATCTAGCAAGCGAGAAGAGAAGGCAAAAGCACGGTCGAACAACTATGATCAAGAAGTGATCCTAAAACAACCTACGTCAAACATAACTCCAACACCGTGTTCACCTCCCGGACTCCGCCGGAAAGAGACCATCACGGTAACACATGCGGTTGATGTATTTTAATTAAGATCAAGTTCAGGTTTTCTACAACCGGACATTAACAAATTTCCATCTGCCCATAACTGTGAGCACGACTTTCGAAAGTTCAAAACCCTGCAGGGGTGTCCCAACTTAGCCCATAACAAGCTCTCACGGTCAACGAAGGATATTCCTTCTACCGGGAAGACCCGATCAGGCTCGGAATCCCGATTACAAGACATTTCGACAATGGTAAAACAAGACCAGCAAAGCCACCCAGATGTGCCGACAAATCCCGATAGGAGCTGCACATATCTCGTTCTCAGGGCACACCGGATGAGCAAGACGTCGGGTAAGCCAGCCCAGAGTTGCCCCTGGTAGCCTCGGACATCGCTCAGTTGGACCAACACTTAGAGAAGCACTGGCCCGGGGGGGTTAAAATAAGATGACCCTTGAGTCTGCAGAACCCAAGGGAAAGAAAAGGCTAGGTGGCGAATGGTAAAACCAATGTTGGGCCTTGCTGGAGGAGTTTTATTCAAGGCGAACTGTCAAGGGGTTCCCATTATAACCCAACCGCGTAAGGAACGCAAAATCCGGAAACATAACACCGATATGACGGAAACTAGGGCGGCAAGAGTGGAACAAAACACCAGGCATAAGGCCGAGCCTTCCACCCTTTACCAAGTATATAGATGCACTAATTAAATAAGAGATATTGTGATATCCCAACAAGTAAACATGTTCCAACAAGGAACAACATCTCCATGGTCCAACAAGGAACATACTTCAATCTTCACCTGCAACTAGCAATGCTATAAGAGGGGCTGAGCAAAGCAGTAACATAGCCAAACAACGGTTTGCTAGGACAAGGCGGGTTAGAGGCTAGGTTTAACAATATGGGAGGCATGATAAGAAAGTGGTAGGTATCGCAGCATATGCACAACAAAAGAGCGAGCATCTAGCAAGCAAAGATAGAAGTGATTTCGAGCGTATGATCATCTTGCCTGAAATCCCGCAAGGAAGAAGAACGAGTCCAGGAAGAAGACAAACGGACGTAGTCAAACGTGTCCTCAAAAACGCGACGTTATCGGAACTAACCTGAAGAAGCAATACCGGAAAGAAAGCAAACAACATAGTAAACAACCACCACATAATCATGGCATGATGCACAATCAAGTATGATGCATGTCCAGTTTAATGAAGCATGGCATGGCAAAATGCACAAACAGTCCTACAAATTAAGTGGAGCTCAACATGCAACTCCGTTGCATATTGATGAAACACCACATTCAAGTTATTTAGTTCGATCTCCTTTATGTACTCAACAATATTAAATGTTGTTAAGCATGTCAAGAGGTGAAACATAACAAAACTATACCATCTAAACAATTTAAATGGGGCCGGATATAACAAACAACGCATCCGGTAAATCCCCATATGCATTAGTAATTTAATGTAAACAACAATTTTAAACATTTTAATTGTTGTTATCATGATGCGGATGACATGAACAAGTTATGCAATTTTTATTAAAAGTTGACAAGAGCATTATGAAGCGTTTGTCATCGTGGTAGAAAGAAAGGGCTGCCACGACGACGATAACAAAAACGGTGCCACGGCAACGTTCCGGTTCCGACAACTCATTGAGACGTTGGTGCAAAAGAAAGTGTGGCGGGAGCGTGCAAAGGATGGTGGGGTGATCCCGGTTACCGGGTGTCCCATGAGACGACGGTATGGCAACGGGGAACATGCAAGACACATGTCGGGCACGGTGCAAACGTGAGCATTTCATACAACACAAGCAATAATTCTCGGACGATTGTCTCGGGGTTATACCTTCCCAAAGGAGCATTCTCAGAGCGGTTCGAGTTCGTAGAGGAAGTAGCGGAAGTAGACGTTCTCACGACGGTAGTGGAAGTAGTGGTACACAGGCCGTAGTCGTACACACTCTGTAGAGGATCGGGGTCGCGGTGAGGAAGTTGACATCCACGGGGTCGGCGGTAGGGGCACACACGTTCGGAGAGGAATTCGGTGTTTCGTTGCGATGTAGGGGTACACGTTTCGAAGGTGAACTTGACGAATTCGAAACCCTTTAGGGTTGTCGTGGTACTTGGGGTCTTCGGACTCGCCGATCTCGTACACTCGAAGGGGTACTTGCGTTTTGCAATTCCATATCCAGGGTTGTCATGTGTTCGAACTTGACGGGGCATGGGTGTTGTGGTACTTGTCGCGTTCCGGAATCGGAGTGGTACTTGGCGATATCCGGGATGGTCTTCGCGATTCCGGAGACGCAGTATAAGTACTTGACGCATCATCGCATAGTCATCCTCATGGTCCTTGGGGCATCGGTGCTAGTTGGACTTGCCGGTCTTGAAGGCGGCGGTGGTTCCAGGGTACTTGACAACTGCACGTGGTCGCACCCGAGTCGTCGTACACTTGACGGGTCCGGAAGAGGAACTTGGCGACCAATGGTGTTGTCGTTGCAGTCTTCACATCAACGAGAACAGGCAGCGAGGGAGGAAGCTCGAGCAGGGAAGTGGAGCACAGCAGGCGGCCGGAGATGGCAGATTGTCAGCAGGCAAAGGGCCGACGGGAGGAGGCAGGCGAGGTGGATGTCCATGGCAGAGGAAGGAGAGGCAAAAGGCTGGATCGTGCAGCAGCGGGCGAGGGGCTCTGGGACGGCATGGAGGTCGAGGAAGAAGAGCTCGAGGCAGCGCTGGAGCATGGTGGCGCGGCGGCCGGACGAAGCAGGGAGGCTCGATGGAGGTCGCAGGTGAGGTGCGGGCGTAGCAGAGGAGACGAGGCGGCGCTGGGCCGAGGCTTGGGCGGAGCTCCTCGGGCTGGACGCTGGCAAGGAGGAAGAACCGCAGAGCGGGGTCGCGAGGAACGCAGGGGTGCGCGGGCGTTGGGGCTCCTCCCTTGCGCTATGCCTGCGAGAGCTCGCGCCTCCTGCGAGCTGCAGCACAAGGAAGCGGGGAGAGGACCCTGGGCGTGGTTGAGGGGACGGACGGCGACCGGTGCAGCGCTACGACGACCGCAAGGGGTGGCGCTGGTCGAGGGGAAAAGAGAGGCCGATGCAGGGTTCTTGCGTGCGGGTCGAACGAGAGGAGAGAGGAGATCGATGGGGATCGGGTCGAGGGGAGAGGGAGTCGGGCTGCGGGTCTTCCTCTCGCGGCGCGAGGGGAGAGATGCAGCGAAAGGGAACGGGCTAGGGTTAGCGCTAGGGTTGGTGGGTGCGGCTGGGCCTTGGGCCAGCGCAGGAGGTAGGGAGGCCCAGGCTGCTGGGCTAGGCTGAACTCCTTTCTCTCATTTCTAAAGCAAAAAAACAGAGAAGAGAAGAAAAAGGAAGGAGGTGAAAGGGGAAGAAGTTGGACATGCAGATACTTTCCTTGGACTCACAAAAATGTGAGGAATTTAAATAAAATGGCAAGATGGTTTTTTGGAGAACAATAGATTCGCACATGTTGAATTTAATTCAACATGTTTGGATTTTGAAACCCATCCGAAAGGACTCTAAAAGGGCTGAGATTTTTAGAGGAGCCTCGATAAAAGAGATGAGAAATATTGGCAAGGTTTGAAGGTCAAACTCGAAGAGGAATAGACATGGGAATTATTTTGCACATGTGTTATGATGATTCCAAATTAATGGTATATTTAATATAGCTCCCTAAAATATTGGGAGGATATGTTATATAGAGAAGTCACCATGTGAATTCCCTCAATTTAAATAGATCAACAGATCTATGCAATTTAGTTAGTTGAATTAAAAAAATGACATGATGGCATGATGACATGATGCATTGCACACGATGCAAAGACATGACAACAACAGCGAATAACTGGAAGACACCTGGCACATCGGTCTCGGGGCGTTACAGCGCAGCGCCCCCTCCATAGTTTACACCCCCGGTCATAGTTTTGCGGTGCTTAGGCGAAGCCCTGCGAGAATCACTTCACCATCACCATCACCACACTGTCGTGCTGACATAACTCATCTACTTCCTCGACACCTTGCTGGATCAAGAAGGAGAGGGACGTCATTAAGCTGAACATGTGCAGAACTCGGAGGTGTCGTACGTTCGGTGCTTGATCGGTCGGAGCTAGAAGAAGTTCGACTACATCAACCGTGTGGTCAAACGCTTCCGCTTTTGGTCTACAAGGGTACGTGGACACACTCTCCCCTCTCGTTGATATTCATCTCCTAGATAGATCTTGCGTGAGCGTAGGATTGTTTTTGAAATTTCATACTACATTTCCCAATAGTGGTATCAGAGCCAGGTCTGTGCATTAATTATATGCACGAGTAGAACACAAAGAGTTGTGGGCGGTGATCGTCATACTGTTTACCACCAATGTCTTATTTTGATTTGGCGGTATTGTTGGATGAAGCGACCTGGACCAACCTTACATGACCTGGTTCATGAGACCGGTTCCACCGACCGACATGCAACTACTTTTGCATAAAGGTGGCTGGCGGGTGTCTGATTCTCCTACTTTAGTTGAATTGAATTTGATAGCGGACGGTCCTTGTTGTAGGTTAAAACAACAAACTTGATAAATCACCATTATGGTTTTGATGCGTAGGTAAGAACGGTTCTTTCTATAAGCCCATAGAAGCCACGTAAAACTTGCAACAACAAAGTAGAGGACGTCTAACTTGTTTTTCGAGAGCATGTTGTGATGTGATATGGTCAAGACATGATGTGATAAACGTTATTGTATGAGATGATCATGTTTTGTAAGATATCTGACAACCAGCAGGAGCCTTATGGTTGTCTCTTTATTGTATGAAATGCAAACGCCATGTAATTGCTTTACTTTATCACTATGGGTTAGAGATAGTTGTAGAAGCAATAGTTGATGAGGCAACCACGACGCTCGATGGAGATCAAGGTGTCAAGCCGGTGACGATGGAGATCATGATGATGCTTTGGAGATGGAGATCAAAAGCACAATAAGATGATGGCCATATCATGTCACATATTTTGATTGTATGTGATGTTTACCTTTTATGCATCTTATTTTTCTTAGTACGGCGGTAGCATTATAAGATGATCCCTTAACTAAAATTTCAAGGTATAAGTGTTCTCCCTGAGTATGCACCGTTGCGAAAGTTCGTCGTGCTAAGACACCACGTGATGATCAGGTGTGATAGACTCTACATTCACATACAACGGGTGCAAGACAGTTTTGCACATGCGGAATACTCGGGTTAAACTTGACGAGCCTATACAGACATGGCCTCAGAACATTGAAGACCGAAAGGTCGAACGTGAATCATATAGTAGATATGATCAACATAGAGATGTTCACCATTGATGACTACTCCATCTCACGTGATGATCAGACATGGTTTAGTTGATTTGAATCACGTATCATTTAGATGACTTGAGGGATGTCTATCTAAGTGGGAGTTCTTAAGTAATTTGATTAATTGAACATAATTTATCATGAACTTAGTCCTGATAGTATTAGCATATCTATGTTGTAGATCAATAGCACACGATATAGCTCCTATTTTTTTTGATATGTTCCTAGAGAAAACTAAGTTGAAAGATGATAGTAGCAATGATGCGGACTGGGTCCCGATACATCTCCGTCGTATCTATAATATTTTATTGTTCCATGCCAATATTATACAACTTTCATATACTTTTGGCAACTTTTTATACTATTTTTGGGACTAACATATTGATCCAGTTCCCAGTGCCAGTTCATGTTTGTTTCATGTTTTTCGTTTCGCAGAAAATCCATATCAAATGGACTCCAAACGGGATAAAAACCAACGGAGATTATTTTGGAATATATGTGAATTTTGGGAAGTGGAATCAATGCGAGACAATGCCCGAGGGGGCCACGAGGCAGGGGGCACGCCCCAGGGGGGCGGGCGTGCCCCTGACCCTCGTGGACACCCCATAAGGCGGTTGGTTCCCTTCTTTAGCCGCAAGAAAGCCAATATCCAAATAAAAATCGTGTTCAAATTTCAATCCAATCGGAGTTACAGATCTCTGGGAATATAACAAACGGTGAAAGGCCAGATCTGGGAACGTAGAAACAGAGATAGACAGAGAGACAAATCCAATCTCGAAGGGGCTCTCGCCCCTCCGCCGCCATAGAGGCCATGGACCAGAGGGGAAACTCTTCTCCCATCTAGGGAGAAGGTCAAGGAAGAATAAGAAGAAGGGGGGCCCTCTCCCACTCTCTCCCGGTGTGCTCGTGCTGGAACCCCAATGGATCATCTTTGATCCCTATGTGCTCGTGCTGGAACCCCAACTAGCTTAGTTGAGGGCAAATCTTTAGATGAGCATGCTTGTTATGTGCGACACTGCATATCTGAAAAAGGGAAACTTTTACTGGATCAAATTCATCATTTGCAGTGCTATGCTTGGAATTTATGTGAAATTTATGATTGTACTTGTTGTTCTAAAGACCCTAAGAAACACCTTCCTTACCAATGTGGGTTTAGTGATAATGGAATCGTATCTTCGCATACTAAGGGTGTTTATAATTACTATGATGTTCAACAAATTGAAGAATTTGTTACTTTTAGGGGTACTCGTGAAATTGCTTCTTTTATTGAAGAGTGTGATACTACTCTCTACAAATCTGAAAATTTGGCCATACTTAAATATTGCTATGATAATTATGCTTCTAATCCTTATATTAAACCATATATTGTGGAATCCTCCACTGTCCAAGAAGAGACTAATATTTTGTAGGAGTCTATGGAAGAAGAAATTAATGACATTGTGAGCTCATTGGATGAAAAAGATGAGGAGGAGAGCGAAGAACAAAAGGAGGAAGAGTGGATTGATCACCCGTTCCCACCTTCTAATGAGAGTAACTCTTCAGCTCATACATTGTTTAATTTCCCTTCATGCTTACCGAAGGATGATTACTATAATGATTGTTATGATCCCATTGATTCTTTTGAAATATCCGCTTCTGATGATGCTTGCTATGCTTGTGGCCAAGATGCCAATATGAAGTATGCTTATGGAGATGAACTTGCTATTGTTCCTTATGTTAAACATGAAATTGTTGCCATTGCACCCACACATGATAGTCCTATTATCTTTTCGAATTCTCCCGACTACACTATATCGGAGAAGTTTGCCCTTATTAAGGATTATATTGATGGGTTGCGTTTCACTACTACACATGATGACTTTGATAGATATAATATGCATGTGCTTGCTGCTCCTACTTGCAATTATTATGAGAGAGGAACTACATCTTCGCCTCTCTATGTTTCCAATATGATAAAATTGCAAGAAACTTCTTATGCTATGCTTTGGCCTTTACTTTGTGTGCATGAATTGTTCTTTTATGACATGCCGATGTATAGGAAAAGAGTTAGATTTCATCACTACATGATATATGCTACTTTGTGCTCACTACTAAATCACAAATCATTGTTAATTAAAATTGGCTTTGATATACCTTGGGATCCGGGTGGATCCATTACTTGAGCACTATATGCCTAGCTTAATGGCTTTAAAGAAAGCGCTGCCAGGGAGACAACCCGGAAGTTTTAGAGAGTCATTTATTTCCGTTGTGTGCTTTTATGAAGTTTAAAAACGAAAATAATGTGCAAAGATTTGCTTTTAGGATGTTTACATTGCTTGTTGGTTTGTGCGGTGCAGAACAAAAACTTTGGCTATAGTGCATGATTTTACATTTTTTACTGGAACGTCAAAAGGTTCTGAAACTTTTTGCACTGTATTTATATAATTTTTTTTGTATTTTTCCTAACTTTTTCAGAATTTTTGGAGTACCAGAGGTATGGTGAATGTTCAGATTACTACAAACTGTCCTTTTTAAGACAGATTCTGTTTTTCATGCATCGTTTGCTTGTTTTGATGAAACTATCGATTTCTATCAGTGGATTAAGCCATGGAAGAGTTATATTACACTAGCTACAATGAGAAAACAAAATATGAATTGGTTTGAAACAATACTTAGAGTAGTGACTTGTGTCGGGACCCCGATTCTAGCATGTAACACCTCATATCACTTTGCGGCCTCACGCACGGTATCCCCACGGGTGTCGCCTTACCATGGCCCGGGACCGTTTGCGCCTTTTGGCTCACGTATATGATAGTGTCGCTAGCATCCATATGACAGAGAACCCGGGCCGACATGGCTAGTCGTGAACCCAAAGCGGCACTAACCTATGGGAACAGGCATACATGATTCACATCGAGCGTGTCGGTCAGCAGCGTGTGAATCCGGGCTGCAGCACTGGGCTAACAGGACTCCGGGGAACCCGGTCTGTAGCAGGCTAGGCAGGACTCCGGATGTCTCCGCGTGACATTTCCCCGAAGGGACAGACACAGGAACAAAGTGAAACACATGCCGGCCAGTCAAGTGTCCTGAACAGTAGTGCTGGGCTAGCAGGACTCCGGTGAACCGGGCTGTAGCGGACTACTATGGCTCAAGGAAGCACTAGACTACATTTCCCCATAAGAGAGGCTGCCAAGGACAAACAACTAGATTGTCCGATCCCACACATAGCAATACACGTCACACGTACGCATAACATGCAAGTATGTGAGGTACAACATGGCATCACAACATAACGCAACTCATATAGATAAAAGCTCAGAAGAGCCACATAGCATAAATACAAATAGGGGTCACATGACCCATCATTCAGAGCATACAAGCAACAAGCGGAAGCATTACATGTCTGGGTACAGACATCTACAAAAGGAAAAGGCCGAGGAGCCTGACTATCCACAAGTCCCTACCAAGGGGCCAAGATCGTAGCTGAGGTAACAAGCTACTCGTCGAAGTCCACGTAGACTAGTAAGACCGAAGTCTCCGCTGCAAAAACATAAATAAGCAACATGAGTACAAAGGTACTCAGCAAGACTTACATCAGATCCTATCATACATGCACTTGTATCAAGAAGGTAATGTGGAGTTTAGTTGCAGCAAGACAGCTTTGACTCAGTGGCTATCCTATTCTACGACAACGAGAAATTTCTTTGAGATGAGGCAGCGCACACGAGTCCACTAATCACCACATCAATACACTACCATGGATTCATCCCCATCTCTCCTACGAGAAGGCCATCCATAGCACTCATACTTATCTTGAGCATTTTAGAGTATCCACTTTAAGTTGTCTATGTACTACGTAAGCATCCAAGAAGTCCATAACCGAGGACACGGATATTTGAATAGATCATGATAACCCTGTAGGGGGGGTACTTCATCACACATGCTCTCACCACTTATCACCATATACCCGTCATGTATCTCGACAACCTTCAAGCGGAAGCCTGGCGAGGGTGTCGGCCACGACCTAACTAACCACGCAAGACTCTACTCCAGGTTTATCACCTATTTGGGTTCCATCCGCTTTCTTAAGGACGATTCCAGTGAGACAACCCACCATGTACTCCTACATGGCCTCTCACCGCTACCTTTACCAAATCGTGTTCACACACTTCACTCTCAGCACCAGAACATATTGTAACACTCCAATTCATTCCCAATGAATCAGACCTGACACAACTCTAAGCAATAGCAGGCATGGCATGGCAAGAACACAACATGGCTCAATCAACTCCTACACATGCTAGTGGGTTTTAACTATTTACTGTGGCAATGACAGGTCATGCAGAGGAATGGGTTCAACTACCGCAGCGTAAAGTAGCAGTTGAATCGTTGTTGTCCTAATGCAATAACTGAGAGCAGGAGCAAGGGAGTAGGATTATATCAGAATGAACAAGGGGGGTTGCTTGCCTGGTAAATCAACAAGGAAAACACTGCTCCTCAGACAGGTACTCTGGAACGGTCTCTGGAGCAGTACCTATCGAGAAGGAATGGTGTCGACAATCAATCACAAGCATGAACA
Source organism: Triticum aestivum (assembly GCF_018294505.1). Taxonomy (NCBI): domain Eukaryota; kingdom Viridiplantae; phylum Streptophyta; class Magnoliopsida; order Poales; family Poaceae; genus Triticum; species Triticum aestivum. The sequence continues at coordinate 404,542,229 of NC_057809.1, read as the reverse complement.
TGGAATGAAGATGTGATGTTGTTTGAGCTAATGCAACTAGCATTCATTTGGTTAAAGTCCATTTGAACTAAAGATTCAAATGCAACTCCAAAATAAGCTCTTAAATATGCCATAAGTGTGTTTTCACATATACAGCATGTATAGGTTGGTTTGTCATGCATGAAAATGGTACAGATGGATAGATTGAAGTTTTCTGATAATTTTTCATATATAGATTATTTCAATCTGAGCTACGGTTGAATTTCTATGAATTTTTGAAGTTTTGAACATTTTCTGGAATTTCCTGTTTAAAAATAATTCCAGAAAAAGAATAACTGCGTCAGCATGACGTCATCACTACATCAGCGGGTCAACGCGGCTGTCCCGGTCAAATCTGACACGTGGGGTCCACCCGTCAGTGTCATGGTTAATTAACAGAGGTTAATTAAATTTAAACTAATCCTAAACTAGAATTAGCAGGGACGGGCCCCACCTGTCATTGAGCCAGGGGAGGTCAAACCCCCTGGTCAACTCGGGCTAACACGCCGGCGTTGAGCCGCCGGCGAGGTCAGCGGCGGCGAGGGGCTTCGGAGAACCCCTCTGGTGCACCGTTTGTCACGCGGCTGGGTTCTTCAGGACGCTAAAGGAGCGGCGCATCCAATGGTGGTGGTCGCCGGGCTTGGGGCAGCCAGAAACAACGACGGCGAGCAGTGCAGCGGCGGCCAGAGCTCGGGCCCGCTCGGGTTAGGCGCTACGGCGTGCAAACGAGCACATCGTGGAATTTGGAAGACTCTACGCGCGGTGGTGAACATGTTGGGCGCACGCCCGGGACCAAATGGTCACCGGAGCGTCACCGGCGACGAGCGCAGGCGGCGGCGCGTTTCGGCCACGGTGGGGAACGGAGCTAGGGGACACGCTAGGGAAAGGGGACAGGGGGGAAATGGAGAGGAGCTCATGGTGCGTCAGATGGGGAGCTCAGCGGGCTCGGGGAAGTCGTGACGGCGACGAATCCATTGATGGAGTCCGGCGGCCGTGCTCGGAGAAGAACGATCGGTGGCGACGTTATGGTGCTTCCGGGTTCGTGTGCCTCGGCGTGGAGGAGCTTCGTGTCGTGGCGGAGCTCGTGGACCAAGAGGAGGGGCGAGGAGGTGGCTCTGGCCGTGGCAGCAGCGAGTGGCGGCGACGGCGATTCTCGGGCGCGAGAGAGAGAGCGCAGAGAGGAGGGGAGGCCACGGGAGAGAGAGGGAGAGGTGCAGGGTGGCGCGTGGCGTCGCACGGGGTTTCCAGGCGAAGAGGGAGGGGCCAGGCAGGCAGGTGGCGTGGCGACATGGCCGTGCGCGCGCGCCGGCCACACGCCTGGCCGACTGGCGCCAGGAGGACGACGGCACTGGTGGGCTGGGCTGGCCGACTGGGCCGGCCAGGCCGCACAGTAACAGGCGGCCCAGAGAGGTAGGCGCCAGGTAGGGTTTTCCCCTTTTTTGTTTATTTTCTATTTTTCTGACATTTGTTCTGATTTAATAAAAATACTAAACCATTTTATTTTATTATGCCAATTTTTGTAAGTGCCAGTGGTATTATTCCAGAGCTCCTCAACAAATGGCACAATTTTTGGACATATAATATATATATATATATATATATATATATATATAATTTATATATCCAAAGCAAATAATTACTGCATTGATTCCAAATGCCCAAAATAGATACTTATGAGCTCCTAAAAATATTGGTTTGATTTTCATCTCTGTCCAATATTTTTAGAGAACAACATGAACATTTTCTTGGACCTTTTTGGAGCAATTTTTATCTGGGTCATTTCCAGAGATGATTCTGAGGGTTTCACAAATCCCCATTTCAAATTTTAAATGGAATTTAAACATGATGCACAACTGACTAGCTGGTCTAGGTCATACCAGAACTAGGGATGTGACAACTCGCCCCCACTCAAAGAAATCTCGTCCCGAGATTCAGGAGTCGGCGGGAAGAAAGTGGGGTACTCAAGTCGAAGACGATCTTCACGCTCCCAAGTAGCTTCTCTCTCGGAATGCTGAGACCACTGAACCTGAGGAACTTGATGTTATGACGTCGGGTGACACGCTCTGCTTGATCAAGGATGCGAACAGGGTACTCTCGATATGTGAGGTTATCTTGGAGATCAAGCGTTTCGTGGTCCACTCCGTGGATGGGATCCGAGAAGCAACGCCTGAGTTGAGAGACGTGGAAGACATCATGAACTCGAGAAAGATGTGGCGGTAGTTCCAACTGGTAGGCAACCTCTCCTCGTTTAGCGAGAATGAGAAAGGGACCAATGTAACGAGGAGCCAACTTGCCCTTGATACCGAATCGATGGGTACCCTTCAAAGGGGTAACCCAAAGGTAAGCTTTATCGCCAACTTCATAAGCCACTTCCTTATGACTACGGTCATACTGGCTCTTTTGACGGGATTGGGATATTTTCAAATTCTCACGAATGATGCAAACTTGCTCTTCTGCCTCCTGGATCATGTCCGGTCCAAAGAATTGTCTTTCACCGGTTTCTGACCAGTTCAAAGGTGTTCGACATCTTCGTCCATAGAGAATCTCAAAAGGAGCTTTCTTGAGGCTGGATTGGTAGCTATTGTTATAAGCAAACTCGGCGAAGGGAAGACACTTCTCCCAATCCATACCGAATGAGATAACACAAGCTCTAAGCATGTCTTCCAAAATTTGGTTGACCCTTTCCACCTGACCACTTGATTCAGGGTGGAAAGCGGTACTGAAGGAAAGGTGGGTGCCCATGGCAGTTAGGAAACTCTCCCAGAAATGAGAAGTGAAAAGACTACCACGGTCTGAATTGATCTCTACTGGAACACCAAGAAGTGACACTATTCGAGAGATATATAAGTCAGCAAGCTGACTAGCAGTGATATTCTCTCGAACAGGTAGGAAGTGAGCCACTTTGGAAAGACGATCAATGACTATGAAGATAGCGTTATTCCCTTTCTTGGTCCTGGGAAAACCAGTGATGAAGTACATACCAAATTTATCCCATTTCCACTCAGGAATAGCTAAAGGTTGAAGGGTGCTAGCAGGTCTTTGATGCTCTACCTTAACGCGACGACAAACATCACAGTTGGCAATGAACTGAGCAATTTCTCTCTTCATCCTAGTCCACCAGAACCTCCGGCGTAGGTCCTGATACATCTTAGAACTACCGGGATGAATCGTGAGAGGAGATTCATGCGCCTCCTTAAGTTTTAATTGTCGAAGATGTTGATTCTTGGGAACCACCAAGCGACTCTCAAAGAAAACAACACCACGATCATCTATAGAGAAACTACCACCAACTCCTTTGTTAATGTTTCTCTTGATCTGGGAAATTCCCGTATCCTGCTGTTGAGCAGAGATGATTTGATCCACAAGAGTAGGTTTCGCCGCCAAGGTAGAGAGGAATCCGTGAGGAGCAAGGTGGAGGTTAAGCTTACATAATTCCTCATGGAGAAGTGGTTGGCCCTGCTGCAACATGAGATTGTTGCAATAGGACTTACGACTTAGCGCATCAGCCATGACATTCCCCTTACCTGGGGTGTAGGTAATCCCTAAATCATAATCTGAGATCAACTCCAACCAACGTCTTTGCCTAAGGTTCAAATCTGGTTGGGTGAAGATATATTTGAGACTCTGGTGATCGGTGTAAATCTCGCAACGTTTACCAAGAAGGTAATGTCGCCAGGTCTTAAGTGCATAGACTACGGCTGCAAGCTCTAGATCATGTGTAGGATAATTCTCCTCATGTGGATGCAACTGTCGAGATGCATAGGTAATCACATGGCGATCTTGCATAAGAATGCAACCTAGTCCCTGTCGTGAGGCATCACAATAGATAACAAAGTCCTTAGTGAAGTCCGGTGGCACAAGTATGGGAGCAGAAGTCAGGCGTCTTTTCAGTTCCTGAAAACTGTGCTCACACTGTGGGGACCACTCAAACTTTTTTTCTTTCTTGAGAAGTTCCGTGAGAGGTTTGGCCACTTTGGAGAAGTTCTCAATGAATCAGCGATAATAACTGGCTAGACCAAGGAAACTCCTAACTTGGTTAACTGTTTCAGGCGGAGTCCAATAAAGAACGGCCTGAACTCTTTCGGGATTGACAGCAATGCCCTTACCAGAGATAATGTAGTCGAGATAGGTCACTTCTGGCAACCAAAATTCGCACTTGGAGAACTTGGCATAAAGGCGGTGCTCTCTGAGTTTTTCTAGCACAAGTCTAAGATGTTCGGCATGATCTTCCTCGTTCTTCGAGTAAATAAGAATATCATCGAGGTAAACCACGCCGAACTTATCTAAGTACTCCATGAAGATCGAGTTCATCAAGCGGGAGAAAGTAGCTGGAGCGTTGATTAGACCAAAGGACATGACGGTTTACTCGTACAGACCATAACGAGTGACAAAAGCCGTCTTAGGAATGTCCCCATTTCTGATCTTGATTTGGTGGTAGCGTAACCACAAATCCATCTTGGAAAAGACTGAGGATCCAGCGAGCTGATCATACAGGTCGTTGATCCTGGGGAGCGGATACTTGTTCTTTATCGTGACCAAATTAACGGGACGATAATCTACAACCATCCGGTCCGTATCATCCTTCTTCTTGACGAAGAGAACGGGGCAAGCCCAGGGAGAAGAACTAGGACGGATGAAACCCTTTTGCAAGGATTCATCGAGTTTGTTCTTAAGCTCAGCTAGTTCTAAGGGTGCCATCTTGTAAGGTCTCCTAGAGATTGGAGCGGTTCCTGGGATAAGATCTATGACAAATTCTACATCTCTGTCAGGTGGAATACCTGGCAGTTCCTCTGGAAAAACATCCGGAAAGTCACGGACTACCGGGATATCTTCAAGGTCAGGAAGAGGGTTGGCATTAAGAGAATAGAGATGACGCTTTGCAACTCTGGTGGAGACAGTGACTATCTTGCCAGATGGGTGTGTAAGCTGAACAGACCTAGTGTAACAATCAATCTTGGCATAATGAGCTTTCATCCAGTCCATGCCCAAGATGATGTTAATATCTGTAGACCTGAGGGCTATAAGTGACGCAAGGAATACAAGTCTGTCAACAAGGATTTCATTACCATGGCTTACACTAGAAGTTTGCCGTTTGGATCCAGGGGTTTGAATTACTAGTGGAGAGGGCATATCACAGAAGGATACGTTGTGCAAGCTGGCATAACTTTCAGAAATGAAGGAATGAGATGCTTCGGTATCAAACAGAACCGAAGCTGGATGACAGTTGAAAAGGAGTGTACCAAGAACGACATCCGGATCATCATGAGTGTCTTTAGCTGAGACATGATGCACACATTCACGTTCAGTGGGAGTTGACTTGACACTAATTATATTGCGTGATGGCTTAACACAGCCAACAATCTTCTCGGGCTGGGGTGGAGCATAACTGGCTTGAGAGCAGTCACGTGCATAGTGTCCTGGCTCTCCGCATGTGAAACAAGTCCCTGAAGTAGGACGTGGACCCGCATTAACAAGCGGTCTACCAATAGGCCTGGGTGGAGTATGTAACTGAACTGGGTGAGGTGCCACATCAGAGGGCCTCGGTGAATAACCGGGTGGAAGAGCGGAGTTCGGAACCCAAATCCGGCGCTTCTGCGAGGTAGAACCGGAGGAAGAAACCAAATCACGGGTGTGCTTACGAGACTCCTCGTACGTGAGTTGAGCTGTTTCTGCGTTAATGGCCTTGTTCACAAGAGCCTGGAATGTATTGCAATGATGCAAGTGGAGATCACGACGCAACTTGGGGTTGAGAGCCTTCCGGAACCTAGCCTGCTTCTTGGTGTCCGTGGACACTTCCTCTGTAGCATAGCAGGCGAGGTTCTCGAACTCTCTACTGTAAGCATCAACAGCCATCTTACCCTGGGTGAAACTACAAAACTCTTCTCTCTTGCGATCAATGAGAGCCTGAGGAATGTGATGCTCGCGAAAAGCCTCAGTGAAATCTCTCCAGGTGGTTTTCTGGCCAGCTGGAAGCATAGCCTCATAGTTCTGCCACTAAATACTAGCAGGACCTTCCAGGTGATATGCGGCATAGGTGACCTTGTCACTTTCAGCTACGTTCGCAGAATGCAGCTTGTGTGTGATACTACGGAGCCAGTCATCTGCATCGAGTGGTTCAATGGAATGATGGAAGGTAGGTGGTTTCAGACCAATGAAATCATAGATGGACGCTGACTCTTTGTGCTGGCGGGAGGTGTTCTCCTCAATACGTGCTAACAAGCGGTTAGACTCTCGCTTGTTCTTCTCAACCTCTAACATGAACTCTGCCAACGAAGACTGGTCGGGAGGATCCTTATCCCTACCATCTCCTTGGTTCCGGATACGAGCAATAGAACTTCGGTTAACCGGCAACATCCTGAAGAACCAACCAAGGGAACGAGGATGGATTCAGCAACATGATAAGAATGTAGATTATAGTATGAGAAAAATACTATCTCTTGAACTCCTAGGACAATTCCGGCAGCATAACGGCAGTAAAATGCTCAAAATGAGACATTCTACAAAAGATGGGGTAGCACCATACTCAACATCATTACTCAAGGTTCTGAGATATTGCTAAATAGGTTATACCGGAGGTACTCAAACTGGGACATGACTCAGATCAACCAAACCTTAGAGACTACGGAGTAGTAACACGTGATCCTGATAGACGGAAGAGAAAGCCTAGTTCCTTAACCCCGTAGGAAAGATAGGATGACTCAGATCAGAAGGCATGAGGCATAAGGAGTAAAAAGAGCCTTACGTTCCCTTCCACAATCAATTCCCCTACATAACTAAAAGAATTTCTAGACTCAACTTCGACCAGGTTGGCTTGGAGATCCTACAGGCAGTCAGGCTCTGATACCAAAGCTGTCGGGACCCCGATTCTAAGTCACACCGATCTAGCATGTAACACCTCATATCACTTTGCGGCCTCACGCACGGTATCCCCACGGGTGTCGCCTTACCATGGCCCGGGACCGTTTGCGCCTTTTGGCTCACGTATATGATAGTGTCGCTAGCATCCATATGACAGAGAACCCGGGCCGACATGGCTAGTCGTGAACCCAAAGCGGCACTAACCTATGGGAACAGGCATACATGATTCACATCGAGCGTGTCAGTCAGCAGCGTGTGAATCCGGGCTGCAGCACTGGGCTAACAGGACTCCGGGGAACCCGGGCTGTAGCAGGCTAGGCAGGACTCCGGATGTCTCCGCGTGACATTTCCCCGAAGGGACAGACACAGGAACGAAGTGAAACACATGCCGGCTAGTCAAGTGTCCTGAACAGTAGTGCTGGGCTAGCAGGACTCCGGTGAACCGGGCTTTAGCGGACTACTATGGCTCAAGGAAGCACTAGACTACATTTCCCCATAAGAGAGGCTGCCAAGGACAAACAACTAGATTGTCGGATCCCACACATAGAAATACACGTCACACGCACGCATAACATGCAAGTATGTGAGGTACAACATGGCATCACAACATAACGCAACTCATATGGATAAAAGCTCAGAAGAGCCACACAGCATAAATACAAACAGGGGTCACATGACCCATCATTCAGAGCATACAAGCAACAAGCGGAAGCATTACATGTCTGGGTACATACATCTACAAAAGGAAAAGGCCGAGGAGCCTGACTATCCACAAGTCCCTCCCAAGGGGCCAAGATCGTAGCTGAGGTAACAAGCTACTCGTCGAAGTCCACGTAGACTAGTAAGACCGAAGTCTCCGCTGCAAAACATAAATAAAGCAAACATGAGTACAAAGGTACTCAGCAAGACTTACATCAGATCCTATCATACATGCACTTGTATCAAGAAGGTAATGTGGAGTTTACTTGCAGCAAGCCAGCTTTGACTCAGTGGCTATCCTGTTCTACGACAACGAGAAACTTCTTTGAGATGAGGCAGAGCACACGAGTCCACTAATCACCACATCAATACACTACTATGGATTCATCCCCGTCTCTCCTACGAGAAGGCCATCCATAGCACTCACACTTATCTTGAGCATTTTAGAGTATCCACTTTAAGTTGTTTATGTACTACGTAAGCATCCAAGAAGTCCATAACCGAGGACACGGATATTCGAATAGATCATGATAACCCTCCAGGGGGGTACTTCATCACACACGCTCTCACCACTTATCACCATATACCCGTCATGTATCTCGGCAACCTTCAAGCGGAAGCCTGGCGAGGGTGTCGGCCACGACCTAACTAACCACGCAAGACTCTACTCCAGGTTTATCACCTATTTGGGTTCCATCCGGATGGAGATACGGCCGGGGTGTCGCTCACGGCTCCAAACGATGTGAGCAGGGTTCCCAAGCCCACCATCCGGGTGCCACTTGGTACACCGTGCCACCTGTGCCTAGTCTGTCCCGAGCCCACCCTGCCGGGTGCCACTCGGTAGAAAAATAGCACTACCTACAAACACCAGAAACTATTTGCAACTCCTGGACAGAGATCAAGGCGGTTAATAAGCCGAGAGAGCTTGGAGTGCCCGGAGCCCAATGTGTGGTAGTAGCTAGTCATTGGTCAACTTACACAAAACTCAGTTCTTAAGGACGGTTCCAGTGAGACAACCCACCATGTACTCCTACATGGCCTCTCACCGCTACCTTTACCAAATCGTGTTCACACGCTTAACTCTCAGCACCAGAACATATCATAACACTCCAATTCATTCCCAATGAATCAGACCTGAAACAACTCTAAGCAATAGCAGGCATGGCATGGCAAGAACACAACATGGCTCAATCAACTCCTACACATGCTAGTGGGTTTTAACTATTTACTGTGGCAATGACAGGTCATGCAGAGGAATGGGTTCAACTACCGCAGCATAAAGTAGCAGTTGAATCGTTGTTGTCCTAATGCAATAATTGAGAGCAGGAGCGAGAGAGTAGGATTGTATCCGAATGAACAAGGGGGGTTGCTTGCCTGGTAAATCAACAAGTAAAACACTGCTCCTCAGACAGGTACTCTGGAACGGTCTCCGGAGCAGTACCTATCGAGAAGGAACGGTGTCAACAATCAATACACAAGCATATGCAACAATATGATGCATGAACATGGCATGAAGATGTGATGTTGTTTGAGCTAATGCAACTAGCATTCATTTGGTTAAAGTCCATTTGAACTAAAGATTCAAATGCAACTCCAAAATAAGCTCTTAAATATGCCATAAGTGTGTTTTCACATATACAGCATGTATAGGTTGGTTTGTCATGCATGAAAATGGTACAGATGGATAGATTGAATTTTTCTGATAATTTTTCATATATAGATTATTTCAATCTGAGCTACGGTTGAATTTCTATGAATTTTTGAAGTTTTGAACATTTTCTGGAATTTCCTGTTTAAAAATAATTCCAGAAAAAGAATAACTGCGTCAGCATGATGTCATCACTACATCAGCGGGTAAACGCGGCTGTCCCGGTCAAATCTGACACGTGGGGTCCACCCGTTAGTGTCATGGTTAATTAACAGAGGTTAATTAAATTTAAACTAATCCTAAACTAGAATTAGCAGGGACGGGCCCCACCTGTCATGGAGCCAGGGGAGGTCAAACCCCCTGGTCAACTGGGGCTAACACACCGGCGTTGAGCCGCCGGCGAGGTCAGCGGCGGCGAGGTGCTTCGGAGAACCCCTCTGGTGCACCGTTTGGCACGCAGCTGGGTTCTTCAGGACGCTAGAGGAGCGGCGCTTCCAATGGTGGTGGTCGCCGGGCCTGGGGCAGCCAGAAACGAAAACGGCGAGCAGTGCAGTGGCGGCCGGAGCTCGGGCCCGCTCGGGTTAGGCGCTAGGGCGCGCAAATGAGCACAACGTGGCATTGGGAATACCCTACGCGCGGTGGTGAACATGTTGGGCGCACGCCCGGGACCAAATGGTCACCGGAGTGTCACCGGCGACGAGCGCAGGCGGCGGCGTGTTTCAGCCACGGTGGGGAACGGAGCTAGGGACACGCTAGGGAAAGGGTACAGGGGGGAAATGGAGAGGAGCTCACGGTGCGTCAGACAGGGAGCTCAGCGGGCTCGGGGAAGTCGTGACGGCGACGAATCCATCGATGGAGTCCGGCGGCCGTGCTGGGAGAAGAACGATCGGTGGCGACGTTATGGTGCTTCCGGGCTCGTGTGCCTCTGCGTGGAGGAGCTTCGTGTCGTACCGGAGCTCGTGGACCAAGAGGAGGGGCGAGGAGGTGGCTCTGGCCGTGGCAGCAGCGAGCGGCGGCGACGGCGATTCTCGGGCGCGCGAGAGAGAGAACGCAGAGAGGAGGGGAGGCCACGGGAGAGAGAGGAAGAGGTGCAGGGCAGCGTGTGGCGTCGCGCGGGGCTTCCAGGCGAAGAGGGAGGGGCCAAGCAGGCAGGTGGCGTGGCGGCACGGCCATGCGCGCGCGCCGGCCACACGCCTGGCCGACTGGCGACAGGAGGATGACGACGCTGGTGGGCTGGGCTGGCCGACTGGGCCGGCCAGGACGCACAGTAACAGGCGGCCCAGAGAGGTAGGCGCCAGGTAGGGTTTTCCCCTTTTTGTTTATTTTCTATTTTTCTGACATTTGTTCTGATTTAATAAAAATACTAAACCATTTTATTTTATTATGCCAATTTTTGTAAGTGCCAGTGGTATTATTCCAGAGCTCCTCAACAAATGGCACAATTTTTGGACATATAATATATATATATATATAATTTATATATCCAAAGCAAATAATTACTGCATTGATTCCAAATGCCCAAAATAGATACTTATGAGCTCCTAAAAGTATTGGTTTCATTTTCATCTCTGTCCAATATTTTTAGAGACCAACATGAACATTTTCTTGGACCTTTTTGGAGCAATTTTTATCTGGGTCATTTCCAGAGATGATTCTGAGGGTTTCACAAATCCCCATTTCAAATTTTAAATGGAATTTAAACATGATGCACAACTGACTAGCTGGTCTAGGTCATACCAGAACTAGGGATGTGACAACTCGCCCCCACTCGAAGAAATCTCGTCCCGAGATTCAGGAGTCGGCGGGAAGAAAGTGGGGTACTCAAGTCGAAGACGATCTTCACGCTCCCAAGTAGCTTCTCTCTCGGAATGATGAGACCACTGAACCTTGAGGAACTTGATGTTATGACGTCGGGTGACACGCTCTGCTTGATCAAGGATGAGAACAGGGTACTCTCGATATGTGAGGTTATCTTGGAGATCAAGCGTTTCGTGGTCCACTCCGCGGATGGGATCCGAGAAGCAACGCCTGAATTGAGAGACGTGGAAGACATCATGAACTCGAGAAAGATGTGGCGGTAGTTCCAATTGGTAGGCAACCTCTCCTCGTTTAGAGAGAATGAGAAAGGGACCAATGTAACGAGGAGCCAACTTGCCCTTGATACCGAATCGATGGGTACCCTTCAAAGGGGTAACCCGAAGGTAAGCTTTATCGCCAACTTCATAAGCCACTTCCTTATGACTATGGTCATACTGGCTCTTTTGACGGGATTGGGCTGTTTTCAAATTCTCACGAATGATGCGAACTTGCTCTTCTGCCTCCTGGATCATGTCCGGTCCAAAGAATTGTCTTTCAGCGGTTTCTGACCAGTTCAAAGGTGTTCGACATCTTCGTCCATAGAGAATCTCAAAAGGAGCTTTCTTGAGGCTGGATTGGTAGCTATTGTTATAAGCAAACTCGGCGAAGGGAAGACACTTCTCCCAATCCATACCGAATGAGATAACATAAGCTCTAAGCATGTCTTCCAGAATTTGGTTGACCATTTCCACCTGACCACTTGATTGAGGGTGGAAAGCAGTACTGAAGGAAAGGTGGGTGCCCTTGGCAGTTTGGAAACTCTCCCAGAAATGAGAAGTGAAAAGACTACCACGGTCTGAATTGATCTCTAGTGGAACACCATGAAGTGACACTATTCGAGAGATATATAAGTCAGCGAGCTGACTAGCAGTGATATTCTCTCGAATAGGTAGGAAGTGAGCCACTTTGGAAAGACAATCAATGACTACGAAGATAGCGTTATTCCCTTTCTTGGTCCTGGGAAAACCGGTGATGAAGTACATACCAACTTTATCCCATTTCCACTCAGGAATAGCTAAAGGTTGAAGGGTGCCATCAGGTCTTTGATGCTCTGCCTTAACGCGACGACAAATGTCATAGTTAGCAATGAACTGAGCAATTTCTCTCTTCATCCTAGTCCACCAGAACCTCTGGCGTAGGTCCTGATACATCTTAGAACTACCGGGATGAATCGTGAGAGGAGATTCATGCACCTCCTTAAGGATTAATTGTCGAAGATGTAGATTCTTGGGAACCACCAAGCGACTCTCAAAGAAAACAACACCACGATCATCTATAGAGAAACTACCACCAACTCCTTTGTTAATGTTTCTCTTGATCTGGGAAATTCCCGTATCCTGCTGCTGAGCAGAGATGATTTGATCCACAAGAGTAGGTTTCGCCACCAAGGTAGAGAGGAATCCGTGAGGAGCAAGGTGGAGGTTAAGCTTACATAATTCCTCATGGAGAAGTGGTTGGCCCTGCTGCAACATGAGATTGTTGCAATAGGACTTACGACTTAGCGCATCAGCCATGACATTCCCCTTACCTGGGGTGTAGGTAATCCCTAAATCATAATCTGAGATCAACTCCAACCAACGTCTTTGCCTAAGGTTCAAATCTGGTTGGGTGAAGATATATTTGAGACTCTGGTGATCGGTGTAAATCTCGCAACGTTTACCAAGAAGGTAATGTCGCCAGGTCTTAAGTGCATAGACTACGGCTGCAAGCTCTAGATCATGTGTAGGATAATTCTCCTCATGTGGATGCAACTGTCGAGATGCATAGGCAATCACATGGCGATCTTGCATAAGAATGCAACCTAGTCCCTGTCGTGAGGCATCACAATAGATAACAAAGTCCTTAGTGAAGTCCGGTGGCACAAGTATGGGAGCAGAAGTCAGGCGTCTTTTCAGTTCCTGAAAACTGTGCTCACACTGTGGGGACCACTCAAACTTTTTTCTTACTTGAGATGTTCCGTGAGAGGTTTGGCCACTTTGGAGAAGTTCTCAAGGAATCGGCAACAATAACTGGCTAGAGCAAGGAAACTCCTAACTTGCTTAACTGTTTCAGGAGGAGTCCAATCAAGAACGGCCTGAACTCTTTCGGGATTGACAGCAATGCCCTTACCAGAGATTACGTGGCCGAGATAGGTCACTTCTGGCAACCAAAATTCTCACTTGGAGAACTTGGCATAAAGGCGATGCTCTCTGAGTTTTTCTAGCACAAGTCTAAGATGTTCGACATGATCTTCCTCGTTCTTCGAGTAAATAAGAATATCATCGAGGTAAACCACGCCGAACTTATCTAAGTACTCCATGAAGATCGAGTTCATCAAGCGGGAGAAAGTAGCTGGAGCATTGGTTAGACCAAAGGACATGACGGTGTACTCGTACTGACCATAACGAGTGACAAAAGCCGTCTTAGGAATGTCCCCATTTCTGATCTTGATTTGGTGGTAGCCTAACCTCAAATCCATCTTGGAAAAGACTGAGGATCCAACGAGCTGATCATACAGGTCATTGATCCTGGGGAGCGGATACTTGTTCTTTATCATGACCAAATTAACGGGACGATAATCTACAACCATCCGGTCCGTACCATCCTTCTTCTTGACGAAGAGAACGGGGCAAGCCCAGGGAGAAGAACTAGGACGGATGAAACCCTTTTGCAAGGATTCATCGAGTTGTTTCTTAAGCTCAGCTAGTTCTAAGGGTGCCATCTTGTAAGGTCTCCTAGAGATTGGAGCGGTTCCTGGGATAAGATCTATGACAAATTCTACATCTCTGTCAGGTGGAATACCTGGCAGTTCCTCTGGAAAAACATCCAGAAAGTCACGGACTACCGGGATATCTTTAAGGTCAGGAAGAGGGTTGGCATTAAGAGAATAGAGATGACGCTTTGCAACTCTGGTGGAGACAGTGACTATCTTGCCAGATGGGTGTGTAAGCGGAACAGACCTAGTGTAACAATCAATCTTGGCATAATGAGATTTCATCCAGTCCATACCCAAGATGATGTTAATATCTATAGACCTGAGGGCTATAAGTGACGCAAGGAATACAAGTCTGTCAACAAGGATTTCATTACCATGGCTTACGCTAGAAGTTTGCCATTTGGATCCATGGTTTTGAATTACTAGTGGAGAGGGCATATCACAGAAGGATACGTTGTGCAAGCTGGCATAACTTTCGGAAATGAAGGAATGAGATGCTCCGGTATCAAACAGAACCGAAGCTGGATGACAGTTGACAAGGAGTGTACCAAGAACGACATCCAGATCATCATGAGTGTCTTTAGCTGAGACATGATGCACACATCCACGTTCAGTGGGAGTTGACTTGACACTAATCATATTGCGTGATGGCCTAACACAGCCAACAATCTTCTCGGGCTGGGGTGGAGCATAACTGGCTTGAGAGCAGTCACGTGCATAGTGTCCTGGCTCTCCGCATGTGAAACAAGTCCCTGAAGTAGGACGTGGACCCGCATTGACAAGCGGTCTACCAATAGGCCTGGGTGGAGTATGTAATTGAACTGGGTGAGGTGCCACATAAGAGGGCCTCGGTGAATAACCGGGTGGAAGAGCGGAGTTCGGAACCCAAATCCGGCGCTTCTGCGAGGTAGAACCGGAGGAAGAAACCAAATCACGGGTGTGCTTACGAGACTCCTCGTACGTGAGTTGAGCTGTTTCTGCGTTAATGGCCTTGTTCACAAGAGCCTGGAATGTATTGCAATGATGCAAGTGGAGATCATGACGCAACTTGGGGTTGAGACCCTTCCGGAACCTAGCCTGCTTCTTGGTGTCCGTGGACACTTCCTCTGTAGCATAGCGGGCGAGGTTCTCAAACTCTCTACTGTAAGCATCAACAGCCATCTTACCCTAGGTGAAACTACAAAACTCTTCTCTCTTGTGATCAATGAGAGCCTGAGGAATGTGATGCTCGCGAAAGGCCTCAGTGAAATCTCTCCTGGTGGTTTTCTGGCCAGCTGGAAGCATAGCCTCATAGTTCTGCCACCAAATACTAGCAGGACCTTCCAGGTGATATGCGGCATAGGTGACCTTGTCAGCTACGTTCGCAGAATGCAGCTTGTGTGTGATACTACGGAGCCAGTCATCTGCATCAAGTGGTTCAATGGAATGATGGAAGGTAGGTGGTTTCAGACCAATGAAATCATAGATGGACGCTGACTCTTTGTGCTGACGGGAGGTGTTCTCCTCAGTACGTGCTAACAAGCGGTTAGACTCTCGCTTGTTCTTCTCAACCTCTAACATGAACTCTGCCAACGAATACTGGTCGGGAGGATCCTTATCCCTACTATCTCCGTGGTTCCGGATACGAGCAACAGAACTTCAGTTAACCGGCAACATCCTAAAGAACCAACCAAGGGAACGAGGATGGATTCAGCAACATGATAAGAATGTAGATTATAGTATGAGAAAAATACTATCTCTTGAACTCCTAGGACAATTCCGGCAGCATAACGGCAGTAAAATGCTCAAAATGAGACATTCTGCAAAAGACGGGGTAGCACCATACTCAACATGATTACTCAAGGTTCTGAGATATTGCTAAATAGGTTGCACCGGAGGTACTCAAACTGGGATAGGACTTAGATCAACCAAACCTTAGAGACTACGGAGTAGTAACACGCGATCCTGATAGACGGAAGAGAAAGCCTAGTTCCTTAACCCCGTAGGAAAAATAGGATGACTCAGATCAGAAGGCATGAGGCATAAGGAGTAAAAAGAGCCTTACGTTCCCTTCCACAATCAATTCCCCTACATAACTAAAGAATTTCTAGACTCAACTTCGACCAGGTTGGCTTGGAAATCCTACAGGCAGTCAGGCTCTGATACCAAGGCTGTCGGGACCCCGATTCTAAGTCACACCGATCTAGCATGTAACACCTCATATCACTTTGCGGCCTCACGCACGGTATCCCCACGGGTGTCGCCTTACCATGGCCCGGGACCGTTTGCGCCTTTTGGCTCACGTATATGATAGTGTCGCTAGCATCCGTATGATAGAGAACCCGAGCCGACATGGCTAGTCGTGAACCCAAAGCGGCACTAACCTATGGGAACAGGCATACATGATTCACATCGAGGGTGTCGGTTAGCAGCGTGTGAATCCGGGCTGCAGCACTAGGCTAACAGGACTCCGGGGAACCCGGGCTGTAGCAGGCTAGGCAGGACTCCGGATGTCTCCGCGTGACATTTCCCCGAAGGGACAGACACAAGAACAAAGTGAAACACATGCCGGCCAGTCAAGTGTCCTGAACAGTAGTGCTGGGCTAGCAGGACTCCGGTGAACCGGGCTGTAGCGGACTACTATGGCTCAAGGAAGCACTAGATTACATTTCCCCATAAGAGAGGCTGCCAAGGACAAACAACTAGATTGTCGGATCCCACACATAGCAATACATGTGACACATACGCATAACATGCAAGTATGTGAGGTACAACATGGCATCACAACATAACGCAACTCATATAGATAAAAGCTCAGAAGAGCCACATAGCATAAATACAAACAGGGGTCACATGACCCATCATTCAGAGCATACAAGCAACAAGCGGAAGCATTACATGTCTGGGTACAGACATCTACAAAAGGAAAAGGCCGAGGAGCCTGACTATCCACACGTCCCTCCCAAGGGGCCAAGATCGTAGCTGAGGTAACAAGCTACTCGTCGAAGTCCACATAGACTAGTAAGACCGAAGTCTCCGCTGCAAAAACATAAATAAAGCAACATGAGTAGAAAGGTACTCAACAAGACTTACATCAGATCCTATCATACATGCACTTGTATCAAGAAGGTAATGTGGAGTTTAGTTGCAGCAAGCCAGCTTTGACTTAGTGGCTATCCTGTTCTACGACAACGAGAAACTTCTTTGAGATGAGGCAGCGCACACGAGTCCACTAATCACCACATCAATACACTACTATGGATTCATCCCCGTCTCTCCTACGAGAAGGCCATCCATAGCACTCACACTTATCTTGAGCATTTTAGAGTATCCACTTTAAGTTGTCTATGTACTACGTAAGCATCCAAGAAGTCCATAACCGAGGACACGGCTATTCGAATAGATCATGATAACCCTGCAGGGGGGTACTTCATCACACACGCTCTCACCACTTATCACCATATACCCGTCATGTATCTCGGCAACCTTCAAGCGGAAGCCTGGCGAGGGTGTCGGCCACGACCTAACTAACCACGCAAGACTCTAGTCCAGGTTTATCACCTATTTGGGTTCCATCCACAAGGAGATTCGGCCGGGGTGTCGCTCACAGCCCCAAACGATGTGAGCAGGGTTCCCAAGCCCACCATCCGGGTGCCACTTGGTACACCGTGCCACCTGTGCCTAGTCTGTCCCGAGCCCACCCTGCCGGGTGCCACTCGGTAGAAAAATAGCACTACCTACAAACACCAGAAACTATTTGCAAGTCCTGGACAGAGATCAAGGCGGTTAATAAGCCGAGAGAGCTTGGAGCGCCCGGAGCCCAATGTGTGGTAGTAGCTAGTCATTGGACAACTTACACAGAACTCAGTTCTTAAGGACGGTACCAGTGAGACAACCCACCATGTACTCCTACATGGCCTCTCACCGCTACCTTTACCAAATCGTGTTCACACACTTCACTCTCAGCATCAGAACATATTGTAACACTCCAATTCATTCCCAATGAATCATACCTGACACAACTCTAAGCAATAACAGGCATGGCATGGCAAGAACACAACATGGCTCAATCAACTCCTACACATGCTAGTGGGTTTTAACTATTTACTGTGGCAATGACAGGTCATGCAGAGGAATGGGTTCAACTACCGCAGCATAAAGTAGCAGTTGAATCGTTGTTGTCCTAATGCAATAACTGAGAGCAGGAGCGAGAGAGTAGGATTGTATCGGAATGAACAAGGGGGGTTGCTTGCCTGGTAAATCAACAAGGAAAACACTGCTCCTCAGACAGGTACTCTGGAACGGTCTCCGGAGCAGTACCTATCGAGAAGGAACGGTGTCGACAATCAATACACAAGCATATGCAACAATATGATGCATGAACATGGCATGAATATGTGATGTTGTTTGAGCTAATGCAACTAGCATTCATTTGGTTAAAGTCCATTTGAACTAAAGATTCAAATGCAACTCCAAAATAAGCTCTTAAATATGCCATAAGTGTGTTTTCATATATACAGCATGTATAGGTTGGTTTGTCATGCATGAAAATGGTACAGATAGATAGATTGAATTTTTCTGATAATTTTTCATATATAGATTATTTCAATCTGAGCTACGGTTGAATTTCTATGAATTTTTGAAGTTTTGAACATTTTCTGGAATTTCCTGTTTAAAAATAATTCCAGAAAAAGAATAACTGCGTCAGCATGATGTCATCACTACATCAGCGGGTCAACGCGGCTGTCCCAGTCAAATCTGACATGTGGGGTCCACCCGTTAGTGTCATGGTTAATTAACAGAGGTTAATTAAATTTAAACTAATCCTAAACTAGAATTAGCAGGGACGGGCCCCACCTTTCATTGAGCCAGGGGAGGTCAAACCCCCTGGTCAACTGGGGCTAACACATCGGCGTTGAGCCGCCGGCGAGGTCAGTAGCGGCGAGGGGCTTCGGAGAACCCCTCTGGTGCACCGTTTGGCACGCAGCTGGGTTCTTCAGGACGCTAGAGGAGCGGCGCTTCCAATGGTGGTGGTCGCCGGGCCTGGGGCAGCCAGAAACGAAAACGGCGAGCAGTGCAGTGGCGGCCAGAGCTTGGGCCCGCTCGGGTTAGGCGCTACAGCGTGCAAACGAGCACAACGTGGCATTGGGAAGACTCTACGCGCGGTGGTGAACATGTTGGGCGCACGCCCGGGACCAAATGGTCACCGGAGCGTCACCGGCGACGAGCGCAGGCGGCGGCGCATTTCGGCCACGGTGGGGAACGGAGCTAGGGGACACGCTAGGGAAAGGGGACAGGGGGGAAATGGAGAGGAGCTCACGGTGCGTCAGATGGGGAGCTCAGCGGGCTCGGGGAAGTCGTGACGGTGACGAATCCATCAATGGAGTCCGGCGGCCGTGCTCGGAGAAGAACGATCGGTGGCGACGTTATGGTGCTTCCGGGCTCGTGTGCCTCAGCGTGGAGGAGCTTCGTGTCGTAGCGGAGCTCATGGACCAAGAGGAGGGGCGAGGAGGTGGCTCTGGCTGTGGCAGCAGCGAGCGGCGGCGACGGCGATTCTCGGGCGCGCGAGAGAGAGAGCGCAGAGAGGAGGGGAGGCCACGGGAGAGGTGCAGGGCGGCGCATGGCGTCGCGCGGGGCTTCCAGGCGAAGAGGGAGGGGCCAGGCAGGCAGGTGGCGTGGCGGCATGGCCGTGCGCGCGCGCCGGCCACACGCCTGGCCGACTGGCGCCAGGAGGACGACGGCGCTGGTGGGCTGGGCTAGCCGACTGGGCCGGCCAGGCCGCACAGTAACAGGCGGCCCAGAGAGGTAGGCACCAGGTAGGGTTTTCCCCTTTTTGTTTATTTTCTATTTTTCTGACATTTGTTCTGATTTAATAAAAATACTAAACCATTTTATTTTATTATGCCAATTTTTGTAAGTGCCAGTGGTATTATTCCAGAGCTCCTCAACAAATGGCACAATTTTTGGACATATAATATATATATATAATTTATATATCCATAGCAAATAATTACTGCATTGATTCCAAATGCCCAAAATAGATACTTATGAGCTCCTAAAAATATTGGTTTGATTTTCATCTCTGTCCAATATTTTTAGAGACCAACTTGAACATTTTCTTGGACCTTTTTGGAGCAATTTTTATCTGGGTCATTTCCAGAGATGATCCTGAGGGTTTCAAAAATCCCCATTTCAAATTTTAAATGGAATTTAAACATGATGCACAACTGACTAGCTAGTCTAGGTCATACCAGAACTAGGGATGTGACAACTTGCTGTATTATACTAACGAATCTTACCGAGTTTTCTGTTGAGTTTTGTGTGGATGAAGTGTTTGAAGATCAAGGAGGTCTCGATGTGAGTAGAAGGAGGAGAGGCAAGAGCTCAAGCTTGGGGCTGCCCAAGGCACCCCAAGTAAATATTCAAGGAGACTCAAGCGTCTAAGCTGGGGGATGCTGCGGAAGGCATCCCATCTTTCTTCAACAAGTATCCGTATGTTTTCGGTTTCGTTTCGTTCATGCAATATGTGCAAATCTTGGAGCTTATTTTGCATTAAGTTTGCACTTTTCTTTTATGCATCATGTTGGTATGAGATAGTCCATGGTTGATTTATAGAATGCTCTTTGAACTTCACTTATATCTTTCGAGTATGGCTTTATAGAATGCTTCATGTGCTTCACTTATATCATTTGAAGTTTGGAATGCCTGTTTCTCTTCACATAGAAAACCGCCATTTGTAGAATGCTCTTTTGCTCCACTTATATTTGTTAGAGCGTGGGCATATCTTTTGTAGAAAGAATTAAACTCTCTTGCTTCACTTATACTCCCTCCGTTCCGAATTCCTTGTCGCAGGTATGGATGTATCTAGATGTATTTTAGTTCTAGATACATCCATTTCTGCGACGAGTAATTTGGAATGGAGGGAGTATCTATTTAGAGAGATGACAGGAACTGGTCATTCACATGGTTAGTCATAAAATCCTACATAAAACTTGTAGATCACTGAATATGATATGTTTGATTCCTTGCAATAGTTTTGCGATATAAAGATGGTGATATTAGAGTCATGCTAGTGGGTAGTTGTGGATTGTAGAAATACTTGTGTTGAAGTTTGTGATTCCCATAGCATGCACGTATGGTGAACCATTATGTGATGAAGTCGGAGCATGCTTTATTTATTGATTGTCTTCATTATGAGTGGCGGTCGAAGACGAGCGTTGTTCTTTTCCTAGCAATCTATCCCCCTAGGAGCATGAGCGTAGTACTTTGTTTCGATGACTAATATATTTTTGCAATAAGTATGTGAGTTCTTTATGACTAATGTTGAGTCCCTGGATTATACGCACTCTCACCCTTCCATCATTGCTAGCCTCTTCGGTACCGTGCATTGCCCTTTCTCACCTCGAGAGTTGGTGCAAACTTCGCCTGTGCATCCAAACCCCGTGATACGATACACTCTATCACACATAAGCCTCCTTATATCTTCCTCAAAACAGCCACCATACCTACCTATTATGGCATTTCCATAGCCATTCCGAGATATATTTCCATGCAACTTCCATCATCATCATATACATGACTTGAGCATTCATTGTCATATTGCTTTGCATGATCATAAGATAGCTAGCATGATATTTTCATGGCTTGTCCGTTTTTTGATATCTTTGCTATGCTAGATCATCGCACATCCTGGTACACTGCTAGAGGCATTCATATAGAGTCATATCTTTGTTCTATGTAACACCCATGATGCGGCTATATCTCCCACATGTCGGAGCACGACTTAGAGGCATAACCGCATAGTAGGCATGTCGCAAGAGGGGTAATCTTTACACATCCCATGTACTGAATAAGATAGATATAAAGACTTGGCTTACAATCGCCACTTCACACAATACATATAAATAGCATTACATCATCCAGAATACAATCAAGGTCCGACTACGGAACCAAAATAAAGACAACCCCAAATGCGATAGATCCCCGATCGCCCCAACTGGGCTCCACAACTGATCGTCTGGAAAGGAAACATAGTAACGTCCTGAATCCTCGTCGAACTCCCACTTGAGTTCGATCGCATCCCCTGGACTGGCATCATCGGCACCTGCATCTAGTTTTGCAAGTAATCTGTGAGTCACGGGGACTCAGCAATCTCACACCCTCACAATCAAGACTATTTAAGCTATAGGTAGAAAAAGGTAGTGAGGTGGAGCTGCAGCAAGCACTAGCATATATGGTGGCTATCTTACGCAAATGAGAGCGAGAATAGAAGCAAGGCACGGTCGATAAACTATCATGATCAAGAAGTGATCTTGAAAACTACTTACATTCAAGCATAACCCGAGACCGTGTTCTCTTCCCGGACTCCACCAAAAAGAGACAATCACGGCTACACACACTGTTGATTCATTTTAATTAAGTTAAGTGTCAGGTTTTCTACAACCGGATATTAACAAATTCCCATATGCCCATAACCATGGGCACTACTTTCAAAAGTTCAAAACCCTGGAGGGGTGTCCCAACGTAGCCCATCACAAGCTCTCATGGTCAACGAAGGATATTCCTTCTCCCGGGACAGCCCCATCAGACTCGGAATCCCGGTTACAAGACATTTTGACAATGGTAAAACAAGACTAGCAAAGCCACCCGAATGTGCCAACAAATCCCGATAGGAGCTGCACATATCTCATTTTCAGGGCACACCGGATAAGCAATCTGTACAACTAAAACCAACCCTCGAGTTTCCCCGAGGTGGCGCTACAAGGGGCTCTAGTTTGGACCAACACTCAGAGGAGCACTGGCCCGGGGGGTTTAAAATAAAGATGACCCTTGAGTCCGTGGAACCCAAGGGAAAAAGGCTTAGGTGGCAAATGGTAAAACCAAGGTTGGGCCTTGCTGGAGGAGTTTTATTCAAGGCGAACTGTCAAGGGGTTCCCATTATAACCCAACCGCGTAAGGAACGCAAAATCAAGGAACATAACACCGATATGACGGAAACTAGGGTGGCAAGAGTGGAACAAAACACCAGGCATAAGGCCAAGCCTTCCACCCTTTACCAAGTATATAGGTGCATTAAAGTAAACACGATATAATAATGATATCCCAACAATAAATATGTTCCAACAAGGAACAAACTCCATCTTCACCTGCAACTAGCAACGCTATAAGAGGGGCTGAGCAAAGCGGTAACATAGCCAAACAACAGTTTGCTAGGACAAGGTGGGTTAGAGGCTTGACATGGCAATATGGGAGGCATGATATGGCAAGTGGTAGGTATCGCGGCATAGCAATATAGCGAGCAACTAGCAAGCAAATATAGAAGTGATTTCGAGGGTAGTTATCTTGCCTGCAAAGTTCTCCGAGTTGACGTAAGCTTGATCCTCGTAAGTGTACTCAACGGGTTCCTCGATCATGTACTCGTCTCCCGGCTCTACCCAAGGTAAGAATACAAGCAAAAGAAACCACCATCAACCACGGTGCAATGCGTAAGCAACATGATGCAACACATGGCATGATATGCGGGATGTAATATGCAATGCATATGCGTGCTCCGAAAAGAAAAGATTGAACCAGGCCAACTTGGCAAACCAAGTGCGCCGCTAGAAAGATGAGTTGATTTCGGTCAAAATCGATATAAAGATCACCAGAATCGGATGCACGGTTTGCAGATGGCAAGCAAAACAATAATGGCACAATTCTGCGATTAACAGCACGATGCCATCTAGAATGCAAAAAGAAACTAATCTACTGCACTCCAACATAGCAACAAAGCACATGGCAGTGATCTTCTCAAGATGCTTGACAAAATATGAACACTGAGCTACGGCTAAATCACACAATAGCAGGTTCAAACAAGCATGGCAAAATTGCAAAAGATATGAGGTTCACAGACTTAGTGAAAATAACATGTCAGGAATTAACATCAGGAAGCAATGTTTAGAGCAAGATAAAAACATACTACAGAAACATATCATGGAAAAACAAGGCACGACAGAGTTTACTCAAAGCATGTAACAAAAGTCCCTTAATGACCATAAGCCAAAAAGGATCATAAGATATGATGGCACCCATGTAAACATAGCAAGTTTCGTTAACAGATTCAGACTTAGAAGAAAACTAGACATGGTAAAAACACAGTTACGTAGGCATGTTTGCGAGCTCGATGCACTCAACACAAGGCATTGCATGACAAGCTAAGCATACTACTAGCAAGAGGACATGTTCAAGAAGCTAACCATGGAAAGAACAATCTCATAGCATGCATGCATAAACTATAACAACCTTGGCAAAATTGATTAACACGTAAACAATCTGCCAGGAACATTTTATAGCAAAAGTAGAGCAAGATTTAGTCATGCTAGGTTACTCCATAAATGCAAACAGGGACATGGATGGATATAGCATAACCATATGCCCAAATCATCCTTACTGAACATACTCAAAAGAAGCATGGATCTCTCTGTAGCAACATGAATACATGTCATAAAAATAACAGCAGGAAAATGACGGTGAAATTCTAAGTCCCTGAAATCAGCAGCATCACGAGAGCTACTTTGCATGCATGTGCTAGTCACCACATTGATCAAAAAAATACATGGCATACACCCCTGTAAAGATGGCATGGCATATCCCAAAACACATGTAGAGCTCAAGTCCATATGAAGCACACAATAATCATGGCAAAAATGACAAATGCTCATAAACTGATAAGAATCAGGAAATAACATTTTATAGCACTCTTGCAACAGTCATTTGGGCATCAATATGGACTCAAACAAGCATTGTTCAATGGAACAAAATGAAGAGCACATCCAGATGAACAATTTGATATATCACACGCGCAAAACGGAGCTATGATGACAGAGTTATGGCATGATGAATGGAGCTAGAAATTAATGCAGAAAATGACTTAGAGAGAAAAATCGGGGTCAACCCTAGTGGATCTGGATCTGGGAGCTCGGAGCCTGAGGTTCATTAGAGAGGAAGCTACGGTGGCCGGAGTTCGTCGCGGAGAAGTGCGGGGCGCCGACGAGGAGGAGTCGCGGGGGCCGGAGTCGGTGGCGCGCCGAAGGGAGGAGCCGCGGTGGCCGGGCTGCGGTGGCGCGCCAGCGGGAGGAGCCGCGGTGGCCGGGCGGCGGTGCTGCGAGCGTGGATGG
>NC_057809.1:404501010-404516976 GCF_018294505.1 Triticum aestivum | reverse complement strand
GGTAGTAGCGGACGCGTCCAACTGGAGCGGACGTGTCCGGCGGCGCGGAGGAGCGGGGCTAGGGTTTTGGACTGCGAATTTCGGAGGGGAGCACCTATTTATAGATTCTGGGAGCTAGGAGAGTCCAAATAAGGTGCGGTTTTCGGCCACACCATCGTGATCGAACGGCCGAGTGGATGGAAGGGGTTTGAAAGGGTTTTGGGCCACTTTGGAGGGGTGTTGGGCTGCAACACACACGAGGCCTTTACGGTTCCTCAGTTAACCGTTGGAGTATCAAACGGACTCCAAATGGCACGAAACTTGACAGGCGGTCTACTGGTGGTGTACCAAGGCCGCTTAGAAAATCTCGGTCCAATCCGAAAACGTTTAACACCCGCACATGAAAAGAGGCAAAAGGGGGCGCCGGAGGACATAGGAGTGCCGGATCGCAAAATGGACAACGGGGAAAATGCCCGGATGCATGAGACAAACACGTATGCAAATAAGATGCACATGATGACATGATATGAGATGCATGACATGGAAAAAAAATGCAAAACAAAGACAAAACCCAACCATGAGGAATATCGTAACTTAGAGCCGAAAATGGCAAGAGTTGGAGTACAAATATGGTAAGTTACATCGGGGGCGTTACAACACTCCACCACTACGAAAGGATCTCATCCCGAGATCTAGGACTGAAAGAACTCCAGATAGGAATGGAGGTGGTCCTCGCGTTCCCAGGTGGCTTCTCGGTCGGAATGATGTGAGCACTTCACTTTCAGAAATTTGATAGACTTGTTGCGAGTCTTGCGCTCAGTTTCTTCAAGAATAGCAACGGGATGCTCATGATAAGACAAGTCTTCTTGGAGATCAATCTCTTTGAAGTTGATGGTGCGGTCAGGAGTCTTGAGACACTTGTGAAGCTGAGACACGTGAAACACATCGTGCACATTTGCAAAGTTGGATGGAAGCTCAAGTTGATAGGCGAGATCGCCTCTTTTCCCAATGATCTTGAAAGGACCCACGTATGTAGGGGCAAGCTTCCCTTTGATACTAAAGCGACGAGTACCTTTCATTGGAGAGACGCGGAGGTAGACATGGTCTCCGATCTCGAAAGCCATGTCACGATGCTTGCTATCATAGTAACTCTTCTGGCACGATTGCGCGGCTTTGAGATTTTCTCGAATGACTTTGCACATTTCTTCAGCCTCTGTGATCAAGTCAGTGCCAAGAAGTTGGCGTTCACTAGTCTCTGACCAATTAAGAGGAGTACGACACTTTCTGCCATAGAGAATCTCGAATGGGGCCCTGCCCGAACTCGCTTGGAAGCTGTTGTTGTAGGAGAACTCAGCATATGGAAGACAATCTTCCCACTTCATACTAAAAGAAATGACAGAAGCCCTCAGCATATCTTTAAGAATTTGATTGACTCGCTCGACTTGTCCACTGGTCTGAGGATGGAAGGCTGTTGTGAAGCGAATGTTGGTGCCCATAGCCTTATGGAAGGAGTCCCAGAACTTACAATTAAAGATGCTTCCACGATCTGAAGATATCAACTGCGGAATGCCGTGCAAGGAGAAAATCCTGGAGGTATATAGCTCTGCCAACTGAGCTGATGTGATAGATTCTTTGATAGGAAGAAAATGAGCCACTTTAGTAAGCTTGTCGATGACAACAAAGATAGCATCATTTCCACGTTTGGACTTGGGAAATCCAGTCATGAAGTCCATCTCAATATGGTCAAACTTCCATTCTGGAATGGCAAGAGGTTGGAGGAGACCAGCTGGCCGTTGGTGTTCTGCTTTCACTCTTCTGCACACATCACATTCATTCACGAACTGAGCAATTTCGCGCTTCATTCGAGTCCACCAATACGACTGCTTGAGGTCATTGTACATCTTTATACTTCTAGGATGAATAGTTAGGAGTGAATTGTGAGCCTCGTTCATAATGACTTTACGAAGGTCACCCTTAGGAACCACAATTCGATCCTCGAAGAAAATAGTATCTTTTTCATCAAGGCGCGAGCACTTGTACTTGGGTTGGCTCTTGGCAATCCCATTCTTCACCTTCTTCACCGTTGCATCAAGAAGTTGAGCCTCACGAATCTGATCTTCCAAAGTAGGAGAGAATAGGAGGTTGGCAAGGAATCCTTGAGGAACAACTTGGAGATTAAGTTTGCGGAAAGCTTCAAAAAGATCCAGTTGGAAGGGCTTGAGAATCAAACTGTTGCAGTAAGCCTTCCTGCTCAAAGCGTCTGCAATGACATTGGCCTTTCCTGGAGTATATTCAATACTCAGATTATACTCTTGAATCATTTCGACCCAACGAGTCTGCCTGAGGTTGAGATTGGGCTGAGTGAAGATGTACTTGAGGCTCTTATGATCAGTGAAGATGTGCACTTTCCTTCCCAGCAAGAGATGTCTCCATGTTAAAAGAGCATGGACAACTGCCGCTAACTCGAGGTCATGAGTGGGGTAGTTCTTTTCGTTGGGATTCAATTGGCGAGAGGTATAGGCCACAACTTTCTTCTCTTGCATCAACACAGCACCGAGACCTTGCAGGGAAGCATCACAGAAAACCTCAAAAGGTTTGGATTCATCAGGAGGAGTCAGAACTGGAGCTGTGACTAGCTTCTCTTTGAGGGTGTTGAAAGCGATGTCACATTCAGACGTCCAGACATACTTCACATGCTTCTGGAGGAGGTTGGAAACTACAGAGCGATGTCACATCCAGACGTCCAGACATACTTCACATACTTCACATGCTTTGCAATCTTAGAGAAATTCTCAATGAATCTTCAACAATAGCTTACAAGCCCAAGGAAACTGCAGAGCTGCTTCACATTTTGAGGCGGTTCCCAATTCACAATTGCAGACACCTTCTCAGGATTAACAGCTATGCCCTTGGCAGAGATCATATGGCCAAGGTAGAGAACCTCATCGAGCCAAAACTCGCACTTTGAAAACTTCGCATAGAATTGATGTTCTCTGAGTTTGTCGAGTACCAATCTCAAGTGCTTGGCATGATCCTCCTTGTTCTTGGAAAAGACCAAAATGTCATCGAGATACACCAAGACAAAGTCATTTGTGTAGGGGTTGAAGATGAAGTTCATCATGCGAGAGAATGTTGGAGGAGCATTGACAAGGCCGAAAGACATGACAGTGTATTCGTAAGAACCATAGCTTGTTCTAAATGTTGTCTTGGGGATATCTTGTTCACGAATGCGAATCTAATTATAGACCATACGGAGGTCAAGCTTGGAGAATACTTGAGCACCTTTGAGTTGTTCGAATAGCTCATTGATGTTGGGAAGTGGGTACTTGTTCTTTATGGTCTTCTTGTTCAATGGACGGTAGTTGACACAAAGTCGGTCCGTGCCATCCTTCTTCTTGACAAAAAGAACACCACAACCCCAAGGAGAAGAACTTGGTTGGATCAGACCCATACGCTCTTGTATATCGAGTTGTTTCTTCAGCTCCTTCAACTCTTCTGGTCCAAGCTTGTAAGGACGTTTGCAAACAGGTTCCGTGCCAGGCTCAAGATCAATGACAAATTCAACTGGCCGGTGAGGAGGCATTCCTGGAAGCTCTTCTGGAAAGACATCTTGATATTCACAAACGACTGGAATCTGAGAGATGGCATTCAGCTCGCCCTTCTCATTGAGAGAAAACAGTCGAATGGTATCGTCATGAGTGGCATAGATGATCACATCCTCAGACGAGTGGGTCAATTGAATCTGCCTAGCAGCACACTCAAGCTGAGCCTTGTGCTTAGAAAGCCAGTCCATGCCGAGAATTGGATCAATATCCAAGTCACCAAGAACAATAGGAGAAGACAGAAACTTATAGTCGCCCATCTTGATAGACACATCCGGAACGAATACTCGAGAAGTCATTTGTCGGGCTGGAGAAACAATAGATAGAGGTCTCGGCAATATTTGAGTAACCAAATCGTGCATATCCACAAAAGGTCTTGAAATGAGAGAATGCGATGCACCAGTATCAAAAATGACTTTTGCAGGGATATCGTTAACAGGAAGGTTACCCATGATCACTTCTGAAGAGTCCTCTGCCTGAGCTGCGTTCAACAGTATGACCTTTGCAAACTTGGGATTATGCTTGACCACTGCATTGTTGGCAGATCTCACAGGAGGAGGAGGCGGAAGGCACCTCTGGTTGAAGCATTTGTTTGCATAGTGACCCTTCTGCTGACACTTGTTGCACGTAACCTCTAAGAGCGGACGGTGATACGGAGCACTTGACCTTGGAGCATGAGACGGAGATTTGTTCTGAAAGCCTGGGTTGGGTGGGTGGGAAGATCCATTGCCACCTTTGCTCCTCTGCTGATAAGGCTGACGGAAAGGAGGATGAGGAGGCAATCAGAACTTTTGCTACTTAGCTGTCACTTGAGTTGAAGAAGAAGAAGGAGTTGCATCCCTGACTATCTTCTTGGATGCATCGCACTTGATCTGAGCGGCCTGTTGCTTTAGTGCCATGTTGTAGAACTCATCATACTGTTTTGGCTCAAAAAGCACGAGAGCTAGTTGCAGATCTTCTCTGAGGCCACCTCTGAATTGATAAATCATGCTCTTCTCATCAGGGATGTCTTGTTTGGCGAAGCGAGCGAGCCTCTGAAACAGGATGTTGTATTGGTAAACAAACATCTGCCTTGCTTCATATTGTGGAACTCCTCATGCGTACTCTCAACAACACTTTGAGGAATGTGGTGAGCTTTGAAGTCTCAGCGGAAATCATCCCAGGTAATCACACGACTTCCTATGGAATCTTTGTATTGTTGATTCCACTCAGCAGCTTGGTCTTTGAGTTGGAACGAAGCAAATTTGACAAAATCCTTAGGCCTGATGTTGCTACACTCAAAATGTTTGCAGATATCCACGAGCCAATCGTCAGCGTCTGTGGCCTCGACACAATTACTGAAAGACTTCAGCTGGTTTGCGGGGAACTGGTTGAGGGTAGCAAACTAACATTAATTGTTGCCTTGGCCTTGATTTCCTTGGTTGCGCTCTTGCAAGAGTTGCATAAGCATCTGCGTGTTGGCGTTGGTAGCGGCCATGATATCTTTCCATGCCTCCGGAGGTGGGGGTGGTGGCGGAGGTTCCGGATTCTCACGCGTTGGAGGAGCCATCCTGAAGAGGGTGACATCCCTTAGCATCTTGAAAGACATATATTCAAGCTGAATCAATGGATCGAAATTGCAACATATAGCCTTAACATTCGAACAAGAATGAACGAATGAATTCCAAATTAAATGATCACACTTCCATAAATTGAGAAGCCACTTAGATGAAGATAGATGAATAAAACAACAAGGTACGGACATGAACAAATAATTGGTAAGGATTACCCAATAACAGACCAACTAGAAATACTAGAGCTACATGAATTCCCACCTATGAAACTCCCGAAACTTTCTGGTTATGCAATCAGGTGTTGGGGATACAGGGGAAGCATAATATCTCACCCAAAACTAGCAAATCCTACATCCAGCTGTATCCATCCTTCAACACATAACCAAGAAACCATCGGAAATCATTTACCTCAACCTTCGAAAAGCATCCATTGTACGAGTTATGGCAATACTCCCAAACTCCCGCCCCAGTACTGGGTGGCGTCGAGGTTATCTCACCATGTCGGAGTAATTGGCCACGGGTAGGCTAACCCAGGCCCAGAACCTTTCAAGACATTGAGGCAGACTGCGCCCTCGAGACCCCAGGACGAAGAGCCGCCTTCTGAGAGTCGGTGGCGAGGCGGCCGGCATCCCACTCGCGGCCGAGTCCTAGGGACGACTTCAGGATGAGCCGACTTCTGACTGGCGACTTCCAGAGAAGCCGTCCTTGGGGAGTCGGCCCGCGACGCCAACAACCCCCATGCCCTCATAAAGAGGGACGGGGCGGGGAGTGGCCGCAGTAAGGTCCACTCCCACCCCTTTTCCAAGGGCAGGCATGGCTACAGTACACCGTACCCGCGGAGATCTCCGCGCGGCGCGACACTGTTGCCATGCCGGCCCTGACATCAGCCCCAGGGGGTGGAGCCCTGTGGCCACGACGGCCTGCTGGTACGACCCAGGGATGATGGGTCCCACCAGTTGGCGGGCGTACGAAAGACGGCGAAAGCACCACCAGTCGGCCCAGATGGGAGTCGGCCACCAGAAGTCGGCCGGCCGCTCCTACGGGCCCTACGCACCATTAATCAGACACGACAAGTAGTGGCCACAGTGATCGCCCGCCAAACAGCGGGGCTGTCACCACGATTTCATGACCGAGCCTATGTCATTAGAGGCATGGCTACAGTAATCTGCAGCCGGCAAGACCCTCCCGCGGCAGACGCGGCCTGTCGGCTCCACACCAAGCCAGTCGGCGGGGCCAACCAGTCGACGGCCCCAGGAGTCGGCGGATAAGACAGCGGCCAGAGAGACTGTCGACTGGGCTCGTGCCCAGCCGTATTACCATGGTACCCCTGGTGGGTAGGCCTATATAAACCCCCCAGGGCATCCATGCAAAGGATTGGAATCCATTAGCACTAAACCAGATCATATAGGAAGGAGAGAGCTAACCTTGCCTTCTCCTACCTCCAGGAAACAGCTCAAGGAGCAACCGTGTAAACACTTTGCCATAGTGATCATGCGGAGACCCTGTAGAGCAGCAGTAGGGGTATTATCTCCCCGGAGTGCCCTGAAGCTGGGTAAGATTCGCCAGCGTGCATGTCTTCGCCTTATCCCGTTTCCAGGCACCGGCGACGTTCTACTCGCCCCCACCATGATAAGCCATCCTTTGGCATATGTCGCACCCAACCCCCGACATTTGGCGCCCACCGTGGGGCATGGTGCACCATCGTCCGGAGACCTGCTCTAGACGGGAACCCTTTTTCTCCCTGGCGAGCGCAGCCAGCCCGGCACGCCAGACGGAGTTTGCGCTGACGCGCTGCACGGCGTTGAGATTGCTTGTGCAGCCAGCTGCCTCGCCGATCTTGTCGGCGAGGTTCGCCTCTCCGACGAAACTGCATCCAACGTAGGCACGGGCGGCCCCGAGAGCCTCCTCGCGGGCCTCCACGACCAACTCCACGTCGCCGACAAGCCTGTCGTGGACTTGGAGTCTGTAGGCTCCACCAACCCGATGCTGGTCGACTCCGACACCGCGTCGCTCGACGCGTTCCCCACCAACGTGGTGGTCTACGACGACCCTCTCCCTCGCGCGGAGAGCGACGGAAGCACCGTCACTGAGGTGCTCGTCATCGGTCATGACGAGACTCCCGGCGAAGGAGCGCATGACCTAGTTGGTGCGGCAATACAAGACCTGACTGCGCCCATTCTGGAAGACGCTGACAGGGAGACGTTGGAGGCGCGCCGCCTTCAGCTCGTCGAAGGCGCGAAGAAGCTGGCTAGCATGAGACGCTTGTCAGAAGCCTACTAGCGTGAGATGAATCGCGTTGTGGGTGGCTCTCCAGCCCCAGCTGGGCCCAGCCGCCTTGGCGCAGTCCAGTAGCGCGGCGTGGCCATCGCCAACCTGTTCGGGGCAAGTCGCCCTGTGTATGCCACGCCTGCGGAGAACATTCGAGCCGCCCAGGGGGCGGCAGACGAGCTGGACAACTTCGAGGGCGAAGAGCGCCGCCTGATAATGGAGCGAGTCCAGCGACTCCTCGACGCGGCTGCCACGCAGAACGAGGCTGGCTGCCGCACGGAGGCGCCGCAGCGGCAAAACGACGACCTTCACCGAGATCAAGGCGCGACGTCTCGGACGCCGACTGGCGGCGCCCGAGGAAGGAAAGACAAGGATCCGGCTGTCAGCCACAGCCGGACTCACATTACCATAGAGCGCGACCAAGACGGCCGCCCGAGAGCAGTGGAACGACGAGACGACTGTCCGCCTCCTCCTCCTCGCAAGGAAAGGCGAGTCTCCCTGCCGCCTGTTGACCATCCGACTCTCGGCGACCGCCTTGGCCGCCGAGAGGGAGTCGGAGAAAACGACGCCCGCCACCGGATCGACCGACTTCAGCGATCCCTGGCGCTGGAAGAAGAAGACGAGTTGGGTCCGCCTTGTTTCGGGCCCCGCATTCGAGACGAGCCCTTTCCTAAAGGGTTCACGCTCCCATGTGACACGCCCAAGTACACCGGCTCCGTGAAGCCGGAGGACTGGCTGGTTGACTACTCCACGGCTGTCAACATAGCGAACGGTAACAAGCGTGTCACCGTAAAATACGTTCCGCTCATGCTCCAGGGCACGGCCCGGACATGGCTGAACAGCCTGAAGCCCCGCAGCATCAACAGCTGGGTCGACTTCACCGAAGCATTCGTCCGCAACTTCACAAGCACGTACAAGCATCCTCCCAAGCCTCGTCAGCTTTCCTTGTGCATGCAAGGCCCCAACGAGTCGACTCGCAACTACCTCACGCGTTGGGCCGAGCTTCGGAACTCCTCCGAGGGCGTGCACGAGGTGCATGCTATCGAGTACTTCACTGCCGGGTGCAGAGAAGGCACCCTCCTCAAGCACAAGCTCCTCTGCAACGAGCCAGAAATCCTCGACGAGCTGCTGATCATAGCAGACAAGTATGCCACGGCCGACTCCTCCATGAAGGCGGATATTCAAGTTAGCGCGACTGGCAGAGTGGCCCCTCAGGCTCCTAGAACTCCGGCGGGAGACGCCAGTCGGCAGCAACAGCAGAACGACCACAAGCGCAAGGCCCCGCAGCCGACTTCCAGCAGCCGGCAGGTCGCGACAGTTGAAGACCAGCAGCCAGATGGGCAGCCTCCACTCAAGCGACAGAAAGGTGGCAGGCCCAATTGGTTGCTGGCTTTCTCATACAAGCAGACTCTGGATGGTCCTTGCAAGTTCCATAGCAGCGCGAAGCCGTTGAATCGCACCACCCGGAAGTGCCCCTAGCTCACCAGGATCACCAAAGGACACGGCCTCCTACCTCCCCCGCCTGCTGGGCAGCATCCTCCGCCTCCACCCCAGCAGCCGGCTGTCAGGCCAGTCGGCGCAGTACAAGACGAGCACCCCAAAGAGCACGGAGCCTACGTGATATTTACTAGCATGGCTGATGATCGACGCAGCAGGCGGCTGCAGCGACAAGAGGTGAATACAGTAGCATCAGAGACGCCAGAGTTCATGCACTGGTCCGAGAAGCCTATCAGCTAGAGCAGGGCTGATCACCCAGAGGTGATGCCGAGTCTGGGCTCTTATGCCTTGGTCTTGGATGCCACCTTCTCCATAGATAGACGAGCTGCTCGTTTCTCGTGAGTTCTGATAGACGGAGGCAGCAGCATCAACATCCTGTACAAGGACACCATGGAGAAATTAGGAATCAAGCAAAGACAGCTTCAGAACAGCCGGACTGTGTTCCACGGCATTGTTCCTGGTCTTTCCTGCTCACCAATCGGCAAGATCCTGATGGACATCCTCTTTGGAGACAAAGATCACTTCCGCCGAGAGTCAGTTTGGTTTGAGGTGGTGGACCTCAAGAGCCCATACCATGCATTACTTGGCCGACCCGCCCTGGCCAAGTTCATGGCGGTCCCCCACTACGCCTACCTCAAAATGAAGATGCCCAGTTCCAGGCGTATTCTGACCGTAGCCGGTGACTACCGGAAGTCGTTTGCCTGTGCGGCTGAGAGTAGTCGGCTGGCCGAGTCCCTGGTGATCGTGGCCAGGAAGCGGCTCCTTGACCGGGTTGTGGCGATGGCTGGCAAGCAGCTAGAGGTGTCTCCTAACCCAAAGGAGTCGGAGGCTGAGGTTTTGTTCAAGCCGTCCAAGGAGACAAAGAAGATACCCTTGGATTCAGAGCACCCAGAGAGGTACGCTGTCGTAGGCGCAAACCTCGACAGCAAATAGGAAGGCGAGCTCGTCGATTTCCTCCGTGAGAATCGGGACATCTTCGCATGGTCCCCCAAAGACATGCCAGGTGTACCAACGGAATTCGCCGAGCACAAGTTACATGTCCGATCTGATGCAAAGCCGGTCAGGCAGCCCTTGCGCTGCTTATCAGAAGAAAAGAGAAGAGTTGTCGGAGAAGAGATAGTCCGACTCCTAGCAGCCGGCTTCATTATGGAAGTATTCTTTCTAGAGTGGCTAGCCAACCCGGTCCTGCTACTACAAAAGAACAAGCAGTGGCGAATGTGTATTGACTACACAAGCCTCAACAACGCCTGCCCCAAGGACCCGTTTGCCTTACCAAGAATTGATCAGGTGATAGACTCCATAGCCGGATGCGAGCTATTGAGCTTTTTGGATGCATATTCAGGATATCACCAGATCAAGCTAAACTCGGCTGACAGACTGAAGACCGCCTTCATCACACCGTTTGGAGCCTTCTGCTACCTCACCATGATGTTCGGCTTGAGGAATGCCGGCGCCACCTTTCAGCGTTGCATGCAAAAGTGCCTCCTCAAGCAACTCGGCAGAAACGCCCACGTCTACGTGGACGATGTGGTGGTGAAGACGGAGAAGCGTGGAACACTGTTGGAAGACCTCAAGGAGACCTTTGAGAACCTGCGCCGATTCCAGATCAAGCTCAACCCTGAGAAGTGCATCTTCAGAGTACCAGCCGGCCAACTCCTTGGCTTCCTGGTCTCTGAACGCGGCATATAGTGCAACCCTATAAAGATCAAGGCCATTGAAAGGACGGAGGTACCCAGCGGACTGCTGGACATGCAAAAGTTCACCGACTGCTTGGCGTCCATTAGCCGATTCATCAGTCGGCTGGGCGAGAAAGCTCTCCCCTTATACCAGCTCATGAAGAAGACCACTTTTTTCAAGTGGAACCACAAGGCGGACGAAGCTTTTCTCCAGTTGAAGAAGATGCTGACTACTCCACCCGTTCTGGCGGCTCCGACTCCTAAGGAACCTATGCTCCTGTACATCGCCGCCACCAGCCGGGTAGTCAGCACAGTCATTGTAGTGGAACGCGAGGAGGGCAAGGCATTACCTGTCAAGTGACCGGTATATTACCTGAGCGAAGTACTGTCGGCCTCCAAGCAGAACTACCCCCACTACCAGAAGATGTGCTATGTCGTGCACTTTGCCGCCAAGAAATTGAAGCCTTAATTTCAAGAGCATCCAATCACTATGGTCTGCACGACCCCACTTGCCGAGATCATCGGAAGCTGAGATGCTTCTGGCCAAGTGGCCAAATGGGCCATAGAGCTGGCTCCCTACACCATCCACTACCAGCCCCGCACCGCCATCAAGTCACAAGCACTGGCCGACTTCCTCGTCGACTGGGCCAAGACCCAGTACCTACCTCCAGCACCAGACTCCACCCATTGGCGGATGCATTTCGACGGCTCCAAGATGCGCACCGGCGTTGTCCTCACTTCTCCTAAAGGCGACAAGCTCAAATACGCACTACAAATCCATTTTACCGCCTCCAACAATGTCGCCGAGTACGAGGCGCTCATTCACGGGCTCCGGCTTACCAAAGAACTTGGCATTCGCCAGATCCTGTGTTATGGCGACTCGGACTTAGTGGTCCAGCAGTCGTCTAGCGACTGGGACGCCAAAGATGCAAACATGGCGAGTTACCGTTTTCTCGTGCAGCAACTCAGTGGATATTTCGAGGGGTGCGAGTTCCTCCATGTGCCAAGAAACGACAACGACCAAGCAGAGGCCTTGGCACGAATCGGCTCTACCCGCCAAGCAATACCATCAGGCGTCGCCCTTCAACGCCTTCTCAAGCCGTCTGTCAAGCCTTCACCAGAATCAGACTCCATTTTGTGCCAGCTCCTCCCGAAGAAGTAGGATCCGACTCCCGAGCCCCGGCATACGGTACGGGGATTTTGGCAGATGGCTCCAAAGCTGCCACAGTCGAGGCCGGCCCAGGGACTACAGAACCCGGCCCGGGGACTGCGGCGGCCGGCCCGAAGACTCCAGAACTCGGCCCAAGAGCTGCGCCAGTCGGCCCGGGGACTTCATTAATCCAGCAAGCGGTTGCTGACTCCATCCCGCCGCATCCCAGCCCAGCTGCCCTCGTCCAAGTTGCAGTTCTGGCAGTCGAAGAAATAGCAGCACCCTCATGGGCCCAGCCCATCCTCAATTTTCTGGTGAGCAAAGAGCTGCCGACTGATGAGACCTTAGCTCGGCAAGTACAACGCCGAGCGGCAGCCTACACCATAGTCAACAGAGAGCTGGTCAGGTGCAGCGTCACTGGTGTCTACCAGCGCTGCGTAGAGCCAAAGCAAGGCCAAGCAATTCTCAAAGACGTCCATCAAGGCGAGTGCGGCCACCATGCGGCTTCAAGAGCACTCGTCGCCAAAGCTTTCCGACACGGTTTCTTTTGGCCAACGGCCTCAGAAGAGGCCAAGGAATTGGTCCAAAAATGCAAAGGGTGCCAGAAGTTCCGCTCCAAGCCGCATCAGCCGACTTCTGCACTCAAGACCAACCCCATTGCCTGGCCTTTCACAGTTTGGGGTCTAGACATGGTGGGACCATTCAAGACGGCACGAGGTGGCTTAAATCACTTACTTGTCGCGGTGGACAAGTTCACCAAGTGGATAGAAGCGAAGCCAATCAAGAAACTGAACGGTCCGACTGCCGTGACTTTCATCTCCGACATCACAATTCGGTACGGCATACCACACAGCATCATCACCGACAACGACACTAATTTTGCCAAAGGCGCCTTGGCCCGTTTCTGTGCGACACAGGGCATCCGACTGGACCTAGCATCCGTCGCCCATCCACAGTCAAATGGCCAGGTGGAGCGAGCAAACGGCCTCATCCTATCCAGCATCAAGCCCCGACTGATCGAGCCTCTGGAGCGCTCGGCTAGCTGCTGGCTCGACGAGTTGCCAGCCGTCCTCTGGAGTCTGCGCACGACTCCAAACAAGTCAACCGGCTTCACGCCTTTCTTCCTCGTCTACGATGTTGAAGCCTTCATCCCAACGGACATAGATTTCGATTCCCCGCGAGTCACCATGTACACCGAGGAAGAAGCAGAAGAAGCACGACAAGATGACGTTAACCTGTTGGAAGAGGGTCGGCTGTTGGCACTCAGCCGGTCCAGCATCTACCAGCAGAGCCTGCGCAGATACTATAACAGGAAGGTCAGGCCGAGATCTTTCAAGGAAGGCGACCTCGTGCTCCGATTAATCCAGCGAACAGCCGGCCAGCACAAGCTGTTGGCACCTTGGGAAGGCCCCTTCATCATCAGCAAAGTGCTGGGCAACGACTCCTACTACCTGATCGACGCTCAGAAGCCCTGAGCACGCAAGAGGGATGACTCCGGCAAAGAGACAGAGCGGCCATGGAATGCAAATCTCCTCCGGAAATTTTACAGTTAAATGCAGTATGTATCACGCTACCTTTTTGTATTAAAAGTACCAAGACTTCGGGCCCCCTGAGAAGAGCTCGGGGACTGCCCTTTTTATCTATGTGATAAGAAATATGCCTTCGAGTATATTACTCTTTGTTATGCCGCTTGGCACCGGGTTCGACTAGTCGGCCCGGGGACCTGCCGACCTGCGCTATGAAATGCTTCCTGCAGCCGGACAAGTAGTGTGTGGCGTCTAAACTGTCTCCTGCCAGAAGCCGCAGCTTGCAGAGTGACTGTCCGGTGGGCAAGAGTAAGGAAGAATGGGCGCCCACATGAAAAATGGCTAAGGACTCAAAGCACAAACATAGCTTAAGGCCGGCTTCCAGCCTTTTTTCGCAAACCGACTCTTGAATAGCCGGCTTGCCGCCTTCTATCCGACTTGTTAAAACAACTCTAAAAACGGCTAAGTACTTGCCTTCCCAAAGTGACCAAGAATTTGATCCAGCAGCAGTTCGCGGAGCGGCTGTCTGATTGACAAAGATGGCAACTGAGGGAAGACGGCAAAGGAAAAAGCCAAAAGAACAATGAGCAAGAAAGATAGAAGTCGGACGAATACTTACATAACAAAGGCCCTTGGCCGAATCTTCGAGCAGAATTTCAAAATACACGCCGCGGGTGGAATTGTGTTAATTAACAAGTTCTTCAAAAACTATTAGAACAGATAAAAGAAAGACAAGATGGCAGCCTAGGGGGCGGCAGACGGGTTTGGAGGATCGGAGGAGATGGCGGTGTTGGATGTTGGGGCGGCTGGCTGGGCGGTCTCGGCTTGATCACCTCCGGCAGCAGTCGGCTCGGGCGGGCACGGCTCATTGCTGGAGGCACGGTCGAGCTGAGGCTGGCCGTCCGCTCCGTCTTCCGGTGCCTCCGTCTCGCTTCCGTCCTCCGCCTTGTCTTCCTCCTCGATACTGGAGCCGATCACCTCTGCCGAGTCCTCGCCGTAGTCGGGGTTCAACCCAAACCACTCCGGCGGCACCTCCTCGCCGTCTTCAGCCCGCTCGGGGACAAAGACGCTGGTGTCGGTGTACTCGGCGATCGCCGCCGCATGCTTGACAAGGGCGTCTTCCGCGGCTGCCAGCTCCGGCTGGGCCTCTGATCGGAGTGTGGCCAGCCGGTCTAGGTCTAGCCCCGGATACCACGCCTTGACGAATTCCAAGGCTCGGCGTGCTCTGGCCCGGGACGAGGAACCCTTCCAGGCCTCAAGACGGCCAGCCGCGACCTCCAGCCAGTCGGCAGTCCGACTGGGGGTGCGCGGAGCCTGCACGTCTGGCCACAGGGCGGCGATCGCTTGGGCGCTGACACGTTGAAGCCGGCGCAACATCTGGTGAGCCGGCCGCAGGCGAGCCCCAATGCTTAGAATATGCTCATCAAGAGTCCGAGGGGCATTAGCGGCGATCTCTGCGCCACCCGCCCTCCGCTCCTCGCGGTTGGCCTCGATAGCTTGAATGACAGCCTACGAGTGGCCGGGGAAGAAGTCTGCCAAGACGGAAAGAATGAAGGACAAGTCAAAAAAAACCAGGAGTTGGCTGGACATATAGTCGGTGGCTCAAAGAAGGAAAGCAAAGAGGCTCACCATCGACGAGGTCCTCGATCTTGTGGAAGCCGGAGACCAGCATTGCCTCCTTGTCGGTCCAGGAGGAGCGCTCGCTCGCGAACTCGGCCAGGAGGGCGGCTTCCGCCTCTTCCGCCTCCTTCTACGTCTTCGTAAGCAGCTCCTTCTGCTCTGCAAATTGTGAGGCCAGCAGATCACGCTCTGCGGCGAGTTTGCTGCACTCCTCCCCCTTGGCGCGCAACACGGAGTTGGCTTCGCTCAGCTGCTGTTGAAGAGTGGCGTTGGCCTCTGAAGAGAAAGAAGAAAGAAGGCGTTAAGTCATCAACGAAGAAGGTCGCCGGGGAGATCCGGCCCGACTGCTCAGCAGTCGGCCCGAATCTCGGGGACTACAGCCCGCGGGTGCGCCAGCGCGCCCCCGCACAGAAGAAAAAGGACTCACTCTGGCTCTCCAACAAGTCGGCAGTCCGCTTGCCCAGCTCTTCAACGTTGCGGTTGAAGGCGGTGACATGGAGGTTGTGATAGTCCTGCAACAAGTATTTCAGAACAAAGGTTAGTACCCGGAACTTACTAATTGGAGTTCCAGGCCGCCTACTTAGCAGCCGGCCCAGAACTTGGGGACTACACCCAGTGGGTGCGCTGGCACGCCCCCACAGAGAGAAACAAGAAAACAGGGACAAAGGAGAAAGCATACCAGGATGGCTGCCCGCGACGCCAGGTGCGCCTTGGTGCAGTTATGGATGGCATCGCTCTCGGCTCACCGCTTCGTCTGGACATCCAGAAGTGCCTGGTTCAGCGGGCCCGTGCCGCCTCCTCGCACCCACCCAATGGGCGCGGCACTCGTTGCCTGGCGTCTAGAATCGCCGAGCTGGCGATGCCGGTCTCCAAGGGGCATGGCACCGAAGTTGCCTTCTCAAGACGGCGGTGCGTTGGCGAGCCGACTTGAAGGAGTAGCCTTGCCACGGCCTTGTCTTTAGTCGGCGGCAAGGGCGGATCCGTCGGCTGTTTGCCTTGCGCACTTCTAGATGGCGGCAGGGGCGGCTGTGGCGGGGCGACCGTGTCCGGCATGGGGGCGTCGCCGCCGCCCCTCTCCATGATCAGGAACTCACC
>NC_057809.1:404484703-404500811 GCF_018294505.1 Triticum aestivum | reverse complement strand
CGGGGCGCGACTTCCTTGGCCGGCTACTTTGCCGCAGCGGCGGCCTCGGCCGCCTCCAGCTTCTTCAGGGCAGAGGCCTCCGCTTTCTCCCGGCGGGCGGCCTCCTCCTCCTCGCGCTTCTCCCGCATGTTCTGCTCCGTCGCCTCCCGAAGGTCGGCGGCGGGGTCAATCCGCCGAGTGGTGGCAG
Organism: Triticum aestivum; assembly: GCF_018294505.1. Classification (NCBI taxonomy): domain Eukaryota; kingdom Viridiplantae; phylum Streptophyta; class Magnoliopsida; order Poales; family Poaceae; genus Triticum; species Triticum aestivum. Next base: position 404,500,624 of record NC_057809.1, on the reverse strand, counting down.
ACGTCTCCACCAACCCCATAATGGAGGCGGCGGCAACGCTCTCAAGAGTGAGGGGAGCCCTGAGGCGAGGAAAGCATATGAAAAACTCAGACAAGATCAACAAATAGAAAATAAAGATAAGGGATGGAGGCGCTTACGCAGAGACCGGCGGCGGCTTCTTCACTTCCTTGCGAAAGCGGTTGGCTTTCGCGGCCGCCTCTTCCCACTTGGTCGCGGCGGCCGCAGCCTTGAACTTCTTCGACCGGCCACCAAGCGTACTCGGCCCGGCCCGACACTTCTTCGCACCGCCTTGAGCATCCAAGACGGCGGAGGAACTCGCGCTTGGCTGGCCGGCTTTTGGCTGGCGTCGCGGGGCGACTGCTTCCTTAGCCTCGTCCTTAGGCCAGTCGGCGAAAGTGGCCGAGGCCTGGAGCTGCCTGCTTCTCCTCCTCCTCCCTCGGCATCGGCTTCCATGGTTGCCGCCCCCAAGTCGGGATCGTCGACGTCGCTCTCCGCCCGATCGGGGACAAACTAATGAGCCGGCCCCGTGGTGCCGGCCGAAGGAGGGACGAGAGGGTTCTAATTCAAAACCAAAAACGGTCGAACTTGACAAGTCGGACTCGGCAACAAGAGAAACAGAAGAAAAAGGAAGACGACTTACAATAGGCTGGGGGTTGGCGCGCGAGTACGGCTCCTTGCCGAACCACGAGTCCACCGAGAGACCGCAGTTCGCGATGTAGTTCACCGTGTTCGCCACCTCCACGTGAGGCATGTCCTTGGAGCACATCCGACTCGGGTCCCGATGACCGCTCATCTGGCAGATCAGGTGAGGTCGGCCTTGGAGTGGGAGGACTCAGCGCGCCACGAAGGCGGCCAGCAAGTCGGCCCCGGTCAGGCCCTTCGACTGCGTCAGCACTCAGAGTCGCACGACGGCGGTGGCACCAGCGGGAGACAGCATCCTGGCTCTGTGTGACCAGCTGGGGAGCCTTCCAGCCGGCAGGTTGACCCAGTCGCCTTCTGGGGCAACGTTCTTCATATAAAAATATGACTGCTGCCACATCTTCACTGACTTAATCAGTGCGATGGTGGGAAACGGATTGTCGGCCACTGATCTCCGCATCGTGATGAATGCACCGCACTGGGCCGGCACGCCGGCGACGTGTGTGCTGAGCTTGGATTGGAAGAACTCCCCCCAGAGCTCGATGGTGGGGAGAACGCCAAGGAAGCCTTCGCACAGGGTGGGGAAGGCAGCCAGCAGCACCACTGTGTTCAGAGTAAGGTGGTGTGGCTGGAGCCCGTGGAACTCCAAGAAGGAGCGGAAGAAGCCGCTCACCGGCAGTCCCAGGATGCGCATGAGGTGCGAGCGGAATATGACTCGCTCGCCCTCCTCCGGTGCCGGCGATTTCTCTCCCTTCGGCGCGAGGCGGACCCGCACTAAGTCCCTGCCAGGTAATCGCCGTGTCTGGTGAAGGATCTCAATGTCGTCGTCAACCTTGGAGCCATCCCACACTCAGGAGCGAACAGCAGGAGGCCGCGGCGGTGGAGGAGGAGCTCATCGCTGCGGGCACGTCGTGGTTCGGAGCAGCAGCGGCAAGAAGAAGAAGAAGCAAGAAGGAGCGAAAGGAAGTGGGGAGAAAGGGCGCGCGTGCTACGCTGCCCCCCTCCCCCCGCCTACTTGTAGGCTCGTGGGCTGAGAAGTCGAGGGGGCAGACGTGGGATTAACTGCGCCCGGGACCCCACGACCCCCACGATTTACCACATGAAGTTACCACGCGCAATAACCGCGCAGGAACCCCAACCGTCCGCGCGGCTGCAACGGATCCGTTCGCATGCCGAGGCGCAGTAGTGGCAGGCCCCGCCTGTAGGCCTGTCCTGTCTCGCGCGTGGGCGATCAGACTAGCTCCGCCACCTGGCGCCTCGCGATGGGTCAACCGCGGGCGGCAACCTGGAAGCTTATCAGGCACGCCACCTGAACTCCGCCGCAATGTTCAAACTTTTTTAGGGGCAAGTCGGCCTCAAGCAAGTCCGACTCCAACTAGTCGGCTTGACAGAAGACGGCTAGCGAAGCCCAGATCTGACCGTCGGAGAGAAGAAACTGTTGAGGCCCCATGACATGTCGCCCTCGGAGCCTCACCAGCTTCGGGGACTACTGTCGGAGTAATGGGCCACGGGTAGGCTAACCCAGGCCCAGAACCTTTCAAGACATTAAGGCAGACTGCACCCCACAAGACCCCAGGACGAAGAGCCGCCTTCTGAGAGTCGGCGATGAGGCGGCCGGCTGCCCACTCGCGGCCGAGTCCTAGGGACGACTTCAGGATGAGCCGACTCCTGAGTGGCGACTTCTAGAGAAGCCGGCCTTGGGGAGTCGGCCCGTGACGCCAACAACCCCCATGCCCTCATAAAGAGGGACGGGACGGGGAGTGGCCACAGTAAGGTCCACTCCCGCCCCTTTTCCAAGGGCAGGAGTGGCTATAGTATGCCGTACCCACGGAGATCTCCGCGCGGCGTGACACTGTTGCCATGCCGGCCCTGACATCAGCCCCGGGGGGCGGAGCCCTGTGCCCATGACGGCCTGCTGGTATGACCCAGGGATGATGGGTCCCACCAGTCGGCGGGCGTACGAAAGACGCCGAAAGCACCACCAGTCGGCGCGGATGGGAGTCGGCCACCAGAAGTCGGTCGGCCCCTCCTACGGGCCCCACGCGCCATTAATCAGACACGACAAGTAGTGGCCACAGTGATCGTCCGCCAGACGGCGGGGCTATCGCCACGATTTCATGACCGAGCCTGCGTCATTAGAGGCACGGCTACAGTAATCTGCAGCCGGCAAGACCCGCCCGCAGCGGATGCGGCCTGTCGGCTCCACACCAAGCCAGTCGGTGGGGCCCACTAGTCAGCGGGCCCCAGGAGTCGGCGGATAAGATGGCGGCCAGAGAGACTGACGGCTGGGCCCGCGCCCAGCCGGATTACCATTGTACCCCTGGGGGGTAGGCCTATATAAACCCCCCAGTGCATCCATGCAAAGGGTTGGAATCCATTAGCACTAGACCAGATCATATAGGAAGGAGAGAGCTAGTCTTGCCTTCTCCTACCTCCAGGAAACAGCTCAAGGAGCAACCGTGTAAACACTTCGCCATAGTGATCATGCGGAGACCCCGTAGAGCAGCAGTAGGGGTATTATCTCCCCGGACAGCCCTGAAGCTGGGTAAGATTCGCCGGCGTGCATGTCTTCGCCTTATCCCGTTTCCAGGCACCGGCGATGTTTAATCGCCCCCACCATGATAAGCCATCCTTTGGCATATGTCGCACCCAACCCCCGACACACCAACCACTGCATAAAGGAGATTTTCGATGTCGGCGAACTCAGGTATTCCAGAACTGCAACGATAAAATTGTGATGACAACACCTCGGCGCTCAACTCCCCGGGACACTGCCACAACCCTAAATGTCAGGAGGCACCAAGAACAATATTCTTGTCACAAAACCATCGAAACGATTCCAAGATACCCGCGTGATCCTAAATTTTTTTTAGTGAAATTTGAGAAGAGAAGAGTCAAAACACTACGTCAGGAGGCCTCACCAGAGCGACGAAGGGACTGAGGAGTAAAAAGAATCCTACTCTCCGATATATATAATCCTATAAGACTCAAAACATTTTTCTAGACTCAACAACGCCAGCGATTCGATCAAGCAGGGGGCTCCTAAGTCGGGGAAGGCTCTGATTACCAACTTGTAACACCCATGATGCGGCTATATCTCCCACGTGTCGGAGCACGACTTAGAGGCATAACTGCATAGTAGGCATGTCGCAAGAGGGGTAATCTTTACACATCCCATGTACTGAATAAGATAGAGATAAAGACTTGGCTTACAATCGCCACTTCACACAATACATACAAATAGCATTACATCATCCAGAATACAATCAAGCTCCAACTACGGAACCAAAATAAAGACAACCCCAAATGCGATAGATCCCCGATCACCCCAACTGGGCTCCACTACTGATCGTCTGGAAAGGAAACATAGTAACGTCCTGAATCCTTGTGGAACTCCCACTTGAGTTCGGTCGCATCCCCTGGACTGGCATCATCGGCACCTCCATCTGGTTTTGGAAGTAATCTGTGAGACACGGGGACTCAGCAATCTCACACCCTCGCGATCAAGACTATTTAAGCTATAGGTAGGAAAAGGTAGTGAGGTGGAGCTGCAGCAAGCACTAGCATATATGGTGGCTATCTTACGCAAATGAGACCGAGAAGAGAAGAAAGGCACGGCCGATAAACTATCATGATCAAGAAGTGATCCGGAAAACTACTCACATTCAAGCATAACCCGAGACAGTGTTCTCTTCTCGGACTCCGCCGAAAAGAGACCATAACGGCTACACACGTTGTTGATTCATTTCAATTAAGTTAAGTGTCAGGTTTTCTAAAACCGGATATTAACAAATTCCCATCTGCCCATAACCATTGGCACGGCTTTCGAAAGTTCAAAACCCTGCAGGGGTTTCCCAACTTAGCCCATCACAATCTCTCACGGTCAATGAAGGATATTCCTTCTCCCAGGACGGCCAGATCAGACTCGGAATCCCGGTTACAAGACATTGCGACAATGGTAAAACAAAACTAGCAAAGCCACCCGAATGTGCCGAGAAATCCCGATAGGAGCTGCATATATCTCGTTCTCAGGGCACACCAGATAAGAAATCCGTACAACTAAAACCAACCCTCGAGTTTCCCCGAGGAGCACTGGCCCAGGGGTTTAAAATAAAGATGGCCCTTGAGTCCGCGGAACCCAAGGGAAAAAGGCTTAGGTGGAAAATGGTAAAACCAAGGTTGGGCCTTGCTGGAGGATTTTTATTCAAGGCAAACTATCAAGGGTTTCCCACTATAACCCAACCGCATAAGGAATGCAAAATCAAGGAACATAAGAACGATATGACGGAAACTAGGGCGGTAAGAGTGGAACAAAACACCAGACATAAGGCCGACCCTTCCACCCTTTACCAAGTATATAGGTGCATTAAAGTAAACAAGATATAATAATGATATCCCAACAATAAACATGTTCCAACAAGGAACAAACTCCATCTTCACCTGCAACTAGCAACGCTATAAGAGGGGCTGAGCAAAACGGTAACATAGCCAAACAACGGGTTGCTAGGACAAGGTGGGTTAGAGGCTTGACATGGAAATATGGGAGGCATGATATGGCAAGTGGTAGGTATCGTGGCATAGCAATTGAGCGAGCAACTAGCAAGCAAAGATAGAAGTGATTTCGAGGGTATGGTCATCTTGCCTGCAAAGTTCTCCGAGTTGACATAAGCTTGATCCTCGTAAGTGTACTCAACGGGTTCCTCGATCACGTACTCGTATCCCGGCTCTACCCAAGGCAAGAATACAAGAAAAAGAAACCACAATCAACCACGGTGCAATGCGCAAGCAACATGATGCAACACATGGCATGATATGCGGGATGTAATATGCAATGCATATGCGTGCTCTGGAAGGAAAAGATTGAACCAGGCCTCAACTTGGCAAACCAAGTGCACCGCTGGAAAGATGAGTTGATTTCGGTCGAAATCGATATAAAGATCACTGGAATCGGATGCACGGTTTGCAAATGGCAAGCAAAACAATAATGGCACAATTCTGTGATTAACAGCACGATGCCATCTAGAATGCAACAAGAAACTAAGCTACTGCACTCCAACGTAGCAAGAAAGCACATGGCAGTGATCTTCTCAAGATGCTTGACAAAAAATGAACACCGAGCTACGGCTAAATCACACAATAGCAGGTTCAAGCAAGCATGGCAAAAGTGCAAAAGATATCAGCCTCACAAACTTAGTGAAAATAACATGTCAGCAATAAACATCAGGAAGCAATGTTTAGAGGAAGATAACAACATGCTACAGGAACATATCATGGCAAAACAAGCCATGGCATGAATCTACTCAAAGCATGTAACAAAAGTCCCTTACTGGCCATAAGCCAAAAAGGATGATAAGATATGATGGCACCCATGTAAACATAGCAAGTTTCATTAACAGATTCAGACTTAGCAGAAAACTGGACATGGCAAAAACAGAGTTACGTAGGCATATTTGCGATCTCGATGCACTCCACATAAGGCATTGCATGAAAAGCTAAGAATACTACCAGCAAGAAGACATGTTCAAGAAGCTAACCATGGCAAGAACAATCTCATAGCATGCATGGATCAACTACAACAACCTTGGCAAAATTGATTAACACGTAAACAATCTGCCAGGAACATTTTATAGCATAAGTAGAGCAAGATTGAGTCATGCTTGGTGAGGTAGTCCTGGATTAGGGGGTGTTCGGATAGCCGAACTATACCTTCAGCCGGACTCCTGGACTACGAAGATTCAAGATTGAAGACTCCGTCCCGCGTCCGGAGGGGACTTTCCTTGGCGTGGAAGGCAAGCTTGGCGATACGGATATGCAGATCTCCTACCATTGTAACCGACTCTATGTAACCCTAACCCTACCCGGTGCCTATATAAACCGGAGGTTTTAGCTCGTAGGACAACATACACATCAACGATCATACCATAGGCTAGCTTCTAGGGTTTAGCCTCCTCGATCTCGTGGTAGATCTACCCTTGTACTACCCATATCATCAATATTAATCAAGCAAGACGTAGGGTTTTACCTCCATCGAGAGGACCCGAACCTGGGTAAAACTTCGTGTCCCTTGTCTCCTGTTACCATCCAGCCTGGACGCACTGTTCGGGACCCCCTACCCGAGATCCGCCGGTTTTGACACCGACATTGGTGCTTTCATTGAGAGTTCCTCTATGTCGTCGCCATCAGGAAGGATGCCTCGCCCCATCTTTAAAGACGGCACCATTGCTAAGGGAGCTTTGGCTGTCGTCCAAACCCTCCGGTTAGGTGGCTTTCTTATGACCGCCTGTTCGGCTTCTGCGCCGATGATGACCTCTCGAGCCATCGAAAACAATCTTCATGTCAACTTGGAACTCGCCGAGCAGTTAGATCCAATAGAGATTTCCTCCATAAACGAGCTCTTGGATCGCTTCGCCGCCCTGGGAGTCGCTACGGATTACAACCAGATTGGGCCTAAAAGCGATCTGAGAGAGATTAATTCTCCCCAAGTCACCCATCATGTTGCCGTGGTAGAGGGACAGTGTGGCGACCCTTCATCTATCTTAAGGACTCGCTACATCTGGATTCCCGATCCCTCCAAGCCGGATACCCGTGGAGGGGAGGATATCACTCAAGACCTGAACTTAGAGTCAGGCGACGGGATGGATTCATTAGACAACATCCAGGAATCCAAATTGTCGAGTTCAGAAATTCCTCGGCCTCTGAGCCTTAGATGGGGTGAGGCTTCGGATTAATTCCACCCACCCACCCCAACATAGGCGATCTATCAAAAATCAGGCAAGAACCCGATGAAACAGTACATTATTACTAGGCCAGATTCCTCCTGGTTAAGAACAGGCTAAGGGACTGCCGTGAGGAAGACGCAATCTCAATCTTCTGCAATAATTGCACGGACAAGGGAATACTCAACGCCATAAGTCGCTGTGATATTACATGCTTCGCTGACTTGGCGTCCATTGTATGAAAGTACTGTGCGATGGAAAGCGCCTGGAAAACCGAAATAAAATTTTGGGACAATCCGGCCCTGAATACAAATCCAGTCCGAAGTAAAAGGGTGCATCTTCACCAGTCACCCGGGTCAAGCACTAAAAAGCAAAAACCCTCTGCAGGGCATGGAACCGTACTGGAAGGGTGGCTTAATGGACCCTGTAAAATTCACAGTACAGAGGACGCCACACCAACTCACAGCCTCAGAGCATGTTGGATACTCTGGCAGGTGGCCAAAATTGGCGAAAATCTCCTAATCCCAAAGGCCATAGAAAGCCACCCCGGAGACACCAATACGGTATTAACAGTCTTCGAGACTTTCGCATCAAATAATATGCGAAAAAGGACACTCCGCAGCCTTGCCGAAGTCTACCAAGTAGCAACAATAAACCCATGGAGTGACACGGCTATTACCTTTAACGCCAGTGATGAACCTAAATTCTGAACAGCCCGAGCACCAGCCGCATTGGTCCTCAGTCCAATATTGGACGGCTTTCGTCTTACCAAGGTACTCATGTACGGCGGTAGTGGATTAAACCTCATTTATGAGGAGACTCTTCAAAAAATGGAAATAGACTGGAACCACATTGAGCGAAGCAGCACAACCTTTAGAGGAATAATCCCCAGTCGGGGAGCGCGCTGTATAGGAAAAATCACAATAGATGTGGTGTTCGGCACGCCGGATAATTACAGGTCCGAAGAGGTCACGTTCCAGGTGGCTCCGTTCAGCAGCGGTTATCACGCTCTGCTAGGGCGGGAAGCGTTTACAATCTTCCAAGCAATACCCAATTACGGGTACATGAAGCTCAAGATGCCCGGGCCTAACGGGATCATCACTCTCGCTAGTGATCCGGACATAGCACTCCGCGCCGAAAACAAGACAGCCGCACTGGCCCTCGAGGCACTATCCGAAGCCCTAGTGGCTGAGGAGCTGACTGCGCTGCGCTCTACGGTGAATAGGGATGATATGGTACTCGACAAAAGATCCAAGTCCACCTTTAAACCGGCGGACGAAATAGTCAAATTCCAAGTCCATCCAACGGACCCCAATAAAACAGTCCATCGGGGCATAGTTAAACCCTGATGTCGACGCCGCATTGCGAGAGTTCCTACGAGAGAACTGGGACATTTTTGCCTGGCACCCTTCAGACATGCCAGGAATCCCACGCAGGCTGGCCGAGCACAGCTTAAATATCCAAACAAGATTCAAACCTGTCAAACAGGCTCTTCGGCATTTTTTCCGAACCTAAGAGACATGCCATGGGAGAGGAGCTAGCAAAGCTATTGGAGGCCGGATTCAGCACAGATATAAAACATCCGGACTGGCTAGCAAACCTAGTGATGGTACCAAAGAAGGACAAATCCTGGCGCCTGTGTGTTGATTTTAAAGAGCTTAACAAGGCTTGCCCAAAGGATCCCTTCCCCCTCCCCCGCATCGACCAAATTATCGACGCTACCGCAAGACATGATTCGTTGTGTTTCCTCGACGCATATTCTGGCTACCATCAAATCAAGATGGCAGAACCAGACCAAGCCGCAACGACATTTATCACACCATACGGGCCATTCTGCTTCAACACGATGCCCTTCGGGCTCAAAAACGCCGGCGCAACATATCAGCGCATGATTCAGACATGTCTGGGAAGCCAGATCGGCAAAACAGTGGAGGCATATGTAGATGATCTGGTCATCAAAACAAGATATGTAGAATCTCTAGTAGACAACTTGAGGCTCACATTTGATAACCTCCAAACATACGACATCAAGCTCAACCAGGAAAAATGCGTTATCGGCGTTTCAGCCCAGAGGAATTGAAGCAAATCCAGCCAAGATCCGAGCCCTGTCGCAACTGGATATCCCAAAGGACCTCAAACAAATACAAAAGTTAACCGGATGCGTGGCGGCTCTAAGCCGCTTTATCTCCCGCTTGGGAGAAAAGGCCCTACCCCTTTACCGCCTCCTTCGGTGCACCAAACACTTCAAATGGACGGACGCAGCCACGGCCGGACTCGATGAAATAAAAGCCATATTGGCAACAAACCCAGTCCTGGCCACACCAAACATTGGCGAACCAATGCTATTATACATTGCAGCAACACATCAGGTTGTGAGTGCAGTGCTCGTCGTCAAACAAGAAGCGGACGGACACAAATCCCCCCTTCAAAAGCCGGTCTATTATGTGTCCACTGTCCTCACTCCCTGCAAATCACGGTACCCGCATTATCAAAAGATTGCGTACGCGGTATTCATGGCATCCCGGAAGCTACGACACTGCTTTCAAGAGTGTTCAATAACAGTAGCCTCGGAAGTACCACTTAACGATACTATAAACAACCGTGACGCAACGGGCCGGATTGCGAAATGGGCCATCGAGCTCCTCTCGTTCGACATAACTTATAAGCCATGATGAGACATCAAGTCACAAGTCTTGGCCAACTTTGTCGCAGAATGGACGGAGGCCGAACTCCCTAAAGAGTACGGCACATATTCAAATTGGATCATGCATTTCGACGGCTCCAAGTTGTTGGCCGGCCTGGGGGCTGGCGTCGTTTTGACGTCCCCCACCGGAGACACAGTTCAATACGTACTACAGATTATGTACACGGACTCCAACAATGCAGCCGAATACGAGGCCCTTTTACATGGTCTCCTGATGGCAGTATCCATGGGCATCCAACGCCTAGAGGTGCGCGGGGACTCGAACCTCGCAATATCCCAAATAAATGGAGACTTCGATGCCAAGGATCCAAAAATGGCAGCTTACGCAACGCCATCCTAAAAATGTCAGCTCGGTTCGAGGGACTTGAATTTCACCATATAGCCTGGGAAAATAATTAGGCGGCAGATGTCCTGGCACGCATCGGTGCAAAACGCGATGTAGTCCCCCCCAACATCTTGAACGGCTGTTCAAGACATCCGTAGCATGGGAAGGGGAGCCGAACAATAACAGCCCGGACCCAACCGCACTGCCAGACACCGAACATTCTGAGACAATCGGAGGCTCTGCCAATGAAATAACACCTTCATCCCACGTAATAATGTCCGTCATCGCCTCGTGGACAGAACCATTCCTCGCCTACCTTACCAGGAAGGAACTCCCCGAGGAGCAAAATGAGGCACGCTGCATAGTGCGGCGATCCAAAGCCTACAGAGTCCACGAGGGAGAGCTTTATAAGAAAAGCACTACTGGAGTCCTTCAAAGGTGCATCTCTGAAGAGGAGGGGCGTAACCTCCTGGCTGAAATTCACGCCGGACTCGGCGGTCATCACGCTGCAGCCCGGTCCCTTGTAAGCAAGGCCTTCCATACGGGCTTTTATTGGCCGACGGCCCGGGCAGACGCTCAAGACTTACTCCAACGATGCACCGGTTGCCAGCTCTTTGCAAACCAAAGCCATATGCCACCCACCACCCTCCAAACTATCCCCATTACTTGGCCCTTCACGGTCTGGGGGCTTGACATGGTCGGACCCCTTAAAGGCGGAACCCACAAGCAAAAATAATTACTGGTCATGGTGGATAAGTTCACCAAATGGATAGAAGCCAAGCCTGTCAAGACGGCCAAATTCGGACCGGTGATAGACTTTATATCCGGGATTGTACACCGTTAAAGCGTCCCCCACAGCATCATCACTGATAACGACACGAACTTCACGGCCGACAAGGTAAAACTCTGGTGCAAAAACATGGGCATCAAGCTCGATGATGCTTCCGTCTATCACCCACAAACTAACGGCCAGGTCGAATGTGCAAATGGTCTTATTATGAGCGGCATCAAACGCAGATTAGTGCGGTCCCTCAAGGAATCTAACACGCACTGGGTAGAGGAGCTCGACTCCATACACTGGGGGCTGCGGACCATGCCGAATCGCACCACCGGATACACACCATTCTTTATGGTGTACGACGCAGAGGCAGTTTTGCCTTGCGACATAATTCATGACTCACCTTGAGTGCGCATGTACGAAGAAAGAGAAGCCGAGCTCGATCGGCAGGACAGCTTGGACGCATTGGAGGAGGAGCATGACGTGGAAAAAGCCCGTTCTGCATTCTATCAGCAGCAAGCTCGAAGATACCAAAGCAGACAAGTACGGGCCAAAAATTACAACATTGGCGAATTAGTTCTATGACTACCGGACAAGAAAAAGGACAAACTCAAGCCCAAGTGGGAAGGTCCCTTCATAATTGACCAAGTCCTGACTGGTGGAGCATACCGCCTGCGGGATGCATCGGATAACCGACTCGAGCCAAACCCATGGAACGCAGCCCGTCTCCGAAGATTCTATGCCTAGCGCCGGACTCTATGTTCGTCTCCTTCCTCTGTCCATTTTTTATATCTTCTGTCTTACATTTCTCTTCTTCTCTCTCTCTTATAGCCTCTAAAGGCTCATAAAGTGACGCGCTATCCGCGCTCATTAAACCTGGGGGCTTCTTTAAACAGAAGCTTATTCATGCGGGCTTCATGCCCAACACATGTGTCACACTTCCGCATGTACCTTTTATTCACCATTATATGCATCGATATGACTTAAGTTATGGCCAAGCTGGATTGCCTGGCTCTTGTACTGACCCCTACGATCCCGATTATTCGGCTAGGTGGTAAATGGAGCATCTCTGCAATTGTTACTGCCGGGTCAGCCGGACGTGTACCTTAGACTGGGTGAAGCCGAAAGCTAGCGTTCTCAAGGGAATATTCGGTCGGTGAACTAAAGATGATCTTTTTTTACTTTTATCTATATACCCCCAGATGTTTTTCCTGCGTTTCTTTTTGCAGCATGGACATGCACCTTAGGGCATGCCTCCCAGGGAAAGGAACCCCTAACGGAACTATTCTCCCTGGAAGATGTTTCTTACTAATGTCAGGACCCCGATTCCAAGTCACATCGATCTAGCCGGTAACACCTCATATCACTTTGCGGCCTCACACACGGTATCCCACGGGTGTCGCCTTACCATGGCCCGGGACCGTTTGCGCCTTTTGGCTCACGTATATGATAGTGTCGCTAGCATCCATATGACAGAGAACCCGGGCCGACATGGCTAGTCATGAACCCAAAGCGGCACAGACCTATGGAGACAGGCATACATGACTCACATCGAACATGTCGGTCATCAACGAGTGATTCCAGGCTGTAGCACTGGGCTAACAGGACTCCGGGGAACCCCGGGCTGTAGCAGGCTAGGCAAGACTCCGGAAGTCACCGTGTGACATTTCCCCGAAGGGACAGACATAGGGACGAAGTGAAACACATGCCGGCCAGTCAAGTGTCCTGAACAGTAGTGCTGGGCTAGCAGGACTCCGGTGAACCGGGCTGTAGAGGACTACTATGGCTCGAGGAGCACTAGACTACATTTCCCCATATGAAAGGCTGCCAAGGATAAACAACTAGATTGTCGAATCCCACTCATACCAAGCATTTCAATCATACACACAATATGCCCGATATGAGTACATACAACATGGCATCACAACAAAACTCTACAACTCAAGTACTTTATTTAAAGGCTCTAGAGAGCCATACATAACATGTTCATACAGATAGGGGTCACAAGACCCGACACTCAAGTCATACAAACATACAAGCACATGCGGAAGCAACTAGTCTGAGTACAGACTCTAGAAAGAAAGAAGGCTTCTCGAAGCCTGTCTATCTACATAGGCCCTCCATGGCCAGGGTCACCACCTAGTTGGCTAGTCACTCTTCGACGACAAGGTCTACATAGAACCCATCGGAGGGGGCAGTGTTGTCGTCTGAAAACAATAAATAAGCAAAACATGAGTACAAAGGTACTCAGCAAGTCTTACATCAGAACCTACTATACATGCTTATTCTCAAGAAGGCGGTGGGGTTGATGCAGCAAGCCAGCTTTGACTCTTGGCTAAGCTATCCTATGGAACTTCACCAGTAAAATAGTTTTCGCACACGAGTCCACTACTCACCAACACAATACTCCACCGGGGATCCTCCCTCGTCATCCTACGAGAGGGCCATCCTTGGTACTCACACTTATCTTGAGTCTTTTAGTAGTATCCATTAACTTGTCTATGAACTGTATAGGTAACCAAGTAGTCCTTTACCGCGGACGTGGCTATTCGAATAGTTTTATACCCTGCAGGGGTGTACTTCGTCACACATGTTTCCACCACTTAGCGTCTGCACACGACATGTGCTCGGCAGACTTCAAGAGAAAACCGACGTGGGTGTAGACCACGACCTGACTAACCTCACAAGTCTCTAGTCCAGGTTTATCGCCTATTCAGGTTCCATCCGCAAGGAAATCCGGCCGGGTGTCCTCAATGGCCCCAAACGATGTGAACAGGGTTCCCGCGACACCAAACGGGTGACTCGGTACACCGTGCCACGGTGTATCTACCGCAACATAGCCCACCCCTAGGGTCAGCGCTACGCACGGCCGCCAACACATGTCCTACAAACACCAGAAACTAGTTGCAACTCCTGGACAGAGGCGAGAGGGGTCAGTAAGTCGAGCGGGGTCATATTTCAGGGCCCAATGTGTGGTAGTAGCTGAATCTTAAATCACACATACAGATCTCAGTTCTTAGGGACGACCTCAATGAAACAACCCACCATGTACTCCTACATGGCCTCTCATCGATACCTTTACCAAAGCATGTTCAACGCATCCCTCACATTACCGGCATAAGCATTTCACTCTAGCCCATCTCCCAGATGAACCAGACCTGATACAACTCTAAGCATAGCAGGCATAGCAAGGTAAGAATCACATACATGGCTCAATCAACTCCTACACATGCTAGTGGGTTTCATCTAGTTACTGTGGCAATGACAGGTCATGCAGAGGATAAGGGTTCAACTACCGTAGCACACATCAGTTTGAATCATGTTGTCTTAATGCAGTAAACAAGAGCAGAAGCGAGAACATGGGTTTGTATCGGAATGATCAATGGTTGCTTGCCTGATGGAGTGGTAGTGGGATACTGCCCTTCAGTTGGATACTCGTGGATATCCTCGGAGGCAGAACCTACCACGAAGAACACATCGTAATACAATCAACACATGACGATATGCAACAATATGATGCATGCTATGACATGGTAATATGAATGTGTCTTGGCCTAATGCAAGTTATATTAGAAAGGAATGAACTCATTTGAATCAAAGATTCAAATATTAGCTCATTAAACATGGCCTTAATAGTGCATTTCCTTATTCTGCCTAAACAGCAAGGTAACTTGTTTTGTCATGCATGAAACCATTACAGATGGATAGATTGAATTTTTTTGATAATTTTTCATATATAATTTATCTCATTTGGAGCTATGGTTGAATTTCTATGAATTTTTGAAGTTTGAACTATTTTCTGGAATTTCCTGAATAAGAATAAATCCAGAAAATCAATTACTGCATCAGCATTGCGTCAGGGTGACGTCAGCAGGTCAAAGGCGCCAGCCCAGGTCAAACCTGACTGGTGGGCCCCTGCTGTCAGCCTCTCAGTGCAATAACTACGTTTAGTTAGCCTAATTACTGGGCAGGGCCCACTAGCCAGTGACTATACTAACTAAACTAACTAATTTTTAGTTAGAAATTAATCTGGATAATTAGCAGAGGGGGGGGCCCACTTGTCATTGACTCAGAAGAGTCAACTGGGCCCACCTAGTCCATGTTAGTGGTCAAATCCGCCGGTCAACAGGGCTAATCCCGCCGGCGTTGAGTCGCCGGCGAGGCCGAGATGGCGGAGGGCTTCGGAAAACGCCCTCAGGCGACCAAATCGACGGCGGAGACTATCTACGGGTAGCTGGGAATGAGCCGCAGCGTTTGGTGGTGGTAGTTGGGCTCGGGGTGGCCGGAAACGTCGCCGCCGACGAGCTTGGCGGTCGCCGGAGTCGGGTGAGGTCGGTTTCGAGGCTACGGTGCACGGGAGGAAGAACTGGGGGTGGCTACGGGTCCCTGGTGCTGCGCTGAGCACGGTGAGGCGCTTGGACGCGTGCTTGCACGGCCGTAGCCACGATGGCGACATGGCCGGCGGCGAGGAGCCCTCGGGCTCGGAGGGCGCGGTGGCTACGAGGCGTAATCAAGCACGGGAACTAGGGGGAAAGGAAGAGGAGCTCACAGCGGAGTCGGAGAGGGGGTCAGCGGGCTCAGGGAGGTCCTGGCGGTGGCGAATTCGACCGGAGATGGCTCGGGTGCCCGAGGTTGAAGACGAGGGCGAAGGCGGCGACGCAGGGCTTTCGGCGAAGCGTGGCTCGGTGGGGAGGACGAGGGAGTCGTGGAGGAGCTAATGGACTCGTCGGAGGCGCGAGGGAGTGGCTGTAGTGGCAAC
>NC_057809.1:404474277-404484406 GCF_018294505.1 Triticum aestivum | reverse complement strand
AGGGAGACGAGGGGGAGAGTGAGCGAGTGCGAGAGGGAGACGTGGGGGGTCGCGTGGCACTTCAGGGCGTCTCCCGAGCGTCGGCGGAAGCAGGAGGTGGCCGGCGTGGGGCCGCGAGCGCTGGCCACGCGCTCCGCGTCCTTCTGGCGCGAGGAGGACGACGACTGGCAGCGCCAGCAGGCTGGGCCGAGCCAGGTGGCTGGGCCATCACAGGTAAGGCCCAGGTGGGCTTTCTTCTCTCTCTTTTTTGATTTTTGTTTCTGTTTTCTATTAAACTGCAACTGTTTAGCTTTAGATAAAATACTAAAATGTTTCCAAAAATCCTGAAAATAAATGTGGCCTCTGTTTAGATTATTTCCAACAGGAAACATTTATTCCCAGAATTATTTGAGCATTTAGATTATTTTATAGCATTTAAATGCCCAAATTCAAACACTTATGATTTAGTTCAATGACCTTCTGTTGACCTAGAAAATTGTGCCCAATTTTGCCAGAGGTTCTAACCTAAGACAAAGAGGGTGAACTTTTTAGAAGGGCATTTTAGGTTCATTGAAAATATTTTTAGTAAACCCTAGTTGTTTCCAGGGGGGTGTTGGGGGTTTCTGCCTTCCCCATTTCAAATTTAAAAGAAATTTAAACATGATGCACACTCCAATGCTTGAACTAACTAGGGTGTGACAACTCACCCCCACTCAAAATAATCTCGTCCTGAGATTTAGGATCCTCTGGAAGAAGGTGGGGTACTCGAGTCGAAGACGATCCTCCCTTTCCCAAGTGGCTTCTTTCTCAGAATGGTGTGACCATTGAACCTTGAGAAACTTGATATTATGACGTCGATTGGTACGCTCGGCTTGATCAAGGATACGAACGGGGTATTCCCGATAAGAAAGGTTATCTTGTAGATCAAGCGTTTCGTGATCCACTCCACGGATAGGATCCGCGAAGCAACGCCTGAGTTGTGAAACGTGGAAGACATCGTGAACTCTGGAAAGATGCAGGGGTAGTTCCAATTGGAAGGCCACTTCTCCTCGTTTGGCAAGAATGCGAAAGGGTCCAATGTAACGAGGAGCCAATTTGCCTTTGATACCGAAACGATGGGTTCCCTTTAACGGAGTAACCCGAAGGTAAGCCTTCTCGTCGATTTCATAAGTCATAGGCTTATGTTTACGATCATATTGACTCTTTTGACGAGATTGGGCTGTTTTCAATTTCTCACGAATAACGCGAACCTGCTCTTCTGCTTCCTGAATCATATCCGGGCCAAAGAGTTGTCTTTCCCTGGTTTCTGACCAGTTAAGAGGCGTTCGACATTTTCGTCCATAAAGAACTTCGAAAGGAGCTTTCTCCAAACTAGCTTGATAACTATTGTTATAAGCAAACTCTGCGAATGGAAGGCATTTCTCCCAACTCATTCCGAGCGAGATAACAGAAGCTCGGAGCATATCTTCCAGAATTTGATTGACTTGTTCCACTTGACCACTTGATTGAGGATGGAAGGCGGTGCTAAAGGAGAGACGAGTTCCCATAGCATTTTGGAAACTTTCCCAAAATCGAGAGGTGAAGAGACTCCCACGGTCTGAGTTAATTTCCAATGGAACACCATGAAGAGACACTATTCAGGAGATGTATAGATCAGCTAGCTGGCTAGCAGTGATACTCTCACGAACAGGTAGAAAGTGGGCTACTTTGGAAAGACGGTCGATCACGACGAAGATGGCATTATTCCCTCTCTTGGTCCTGGGAAACCCAGTGATGAAATCGATACTGATTTTATCCCATTTCCATTCGGGAATAGCCAAAGGTTGAAGGGCACCAGCATGCCGTTGATGCTCTGCTTTAACACGACGACATACGTCGCAATTAGCAATGTATTGAGCGATTTCTCTCTTCATCCTAGTCCACCAAAACCTCTGGCGTAGGTCTTGATACATTTTAGTACTACCAGGATGAATGGTGAGAGGGGATTCATGAGCTTCCTTAAGGATCAACTGGCGTAGATGTTGTTTCTTGGGAACCACCAAACGGTTCTCGAAAAAGACAGCACCTCGCTCATCCATGGAGAAGCATTTAGCAACTCCTCTAACGATGTTTTCCCTAATCCGGGATATGCCCTTATCATGCTTCTGGGCAGCTATGATTTGATCCATAAGGGTAGGTTTCGCCACCAGGGTGGATAGGAATCCTTGGGGAACAATGTGAAGATTAAGCTTACGAAATTCCTCATGGAGAAATGGTTGACTTTGTTGTAACATCAGGTTGTTACAATAGGACTTACGGCTTAGCGCATCAGCCATGACATTGGCTTTGCCTGGGGTGTAAGTTATTCCTAAATCATAATCCGAGATCAACTCGACCCAACATCTTTGCCTGAGATTCAAATCTGGTTGGGTGAAGATATATTTCAAACTTTGGTGATCGGGAAGATCTCGCAATGATTACCGAGAAGGTAATGTCGCCAGGTTTTAAGTGCATGGACTACAGCTGCAAGCTCTAGATCATGTGTGGGATAATTTTCCTCATGTGGGTGTAATTGCCGTGAAGCATAGGCAATTACCTGACGATCTTGCATGAGTATGCAACCTAGTCCTTGTCGCGAGGCGTCGCAATAGATAATAAAGTCCTTGGGGAAATCTAGTGGTACCAGTACGGGAGCAGATGTGAGGCGTCTTTTCAGTTCCTGAAAGCTGAACTCGCACTGTGGAGTCCACTCGAACTTTTTATCCTTCTTGAGGAGTTCAGTTAGAGGTTTAGCAACCTTGGAGAAATTTTCAACGAAGCATCGGCAATAGCTCGCTAAGCCAAGGAAGCTCCGAACTTGCTTAACCGTCTCAGGTGGAGTCCAATCAAGGACGTCTTGAACTCGCTCGGGATTGACAGCAATACCCTTACCAGAAATTACATGGCCTAAGTAGGTCACTTTTGGCAACAAAAATTCACACTTGGAGAATTTGGCATAAAGGCGATGCTCTCGAAGTTTCATCAATACCAGCCTTAGATGTTCGGCATGTTCCTCTTCATTCTTGGAGTAGGTGAGTATGTCATCGAGGTATACTACGACAAATTTGTCCAAGTACTCCATGAAAACCGAGTTCATTAACCGGGAAAAGGTGGCTGGGGCATTGGTTAAACCGAAGGACATCACGGTGTACTCGTATTGGCCATAACGAGTAACAAAGGCCGTTTTGGGAATGTCCCCGTTTTTGATTTTGATTTGATGGTAGCCCAACCTCAAATCCATCTTGGAAAAGACTGAGGATCCAGCGAGCTGATCATACAGATCGTTGATCCTGGGAAGCGGATATTTGTTGTTGATGGTGACCAAATTGACAGGTCGGTAATCCACAACCATTCGATCCGTTCCATCCTTCTTCTTGACGAAGAGGACGGGGCAAGCCCAAGGAGAGGAACTAGGACGGATGAAACCCTTTTTCAAGGACTCATCGAGTTGGTTCTTAAGCTCGGCTAGTTCTAAGGGTGCCATCTTGTAGGGTCTTCTAGAGATTGGAACGGTTCCTGGGACAAGGTCTATCACGAACTCAACATCCCTGTCAGGTGGAACACCTGGCAGTTCTTCTGGAAAAACATCCAGAAAGTCTCGGACTACCGAAACATCCTCAAGGTCTGGAAGAGGGTTGGCATTTAGAGAGTAAAGCTGGCGCTTGGCCACTCGAGTTAAGACATTGACTGTCTTGCCCGATGGGTGAGTAAGTTGAACGGTTCTAGTGGCACAATCGATTTTAGCATAATGAGCTGACATCCAGTCCATACCCAAGATGACATTTATGTCGGAGGACTTGAGAGCTATTAAGGATGCAGGGAAGACAAGTCTGTCGACAAGAATTTCGTTCCCATGGCTTACTCTAGAAGTTTGCCATTTGGAACCCGGGGTTTGAATTACCATGGAAGTGGGCATGTCACAGAATGTCGTGTTATGCAATCGAGCATAGCTTCCGGATATGAATGAATGAGATGCTCCAGTATCGAAAAGAACGGATGCCGGATGGCAGTTAACAAGGAGCGTACCAAGGACGATGTTGGGATCCTCATGAGCCTCCTCGGCTGAAACATAGTTGACATGGCCACGTGCAGTGGTGGCCGGCTTGGCGTAGAATGTTTTCCCCGCTGGCTTACCACGGCCAACGGACTTTCCAGTTTGATTGGAGTTGTTGTTCTGGGGACACTCTCGGCTATAGTGACCCGGCTCTCCACACTTAAAGCATGTCACCACATTGGGGCTTGGAGCAGCATTAGCAGCGGGGCCACCATAGGGCTTGGGCGGTGCAAATTTCTGGTTGGGACGAGGCACCTCAATGGATGGCCTCGGGATGAACCTGGGTGGCAGTGCCGTGCTTGGGATCCACACCCGGCGCTTCTGAGCTCCTGAGCCGGATGAAGAGACAAAATCACGGGAGTGCTTGCGTGAAGCGTCATAATCAGTCTGACATGTCTCCGCATTGATGGCTTTATTGACCAGCTTTTGAAAAGATGTGCACTCGTGCAGACGGAGATCGCGGCGAAGCTCAGGGCTAAGTCCCTTGCGGAACCTTGCCTGCTTCTTAGCGTTAGTAGAAACCTCTTCAGGGGCATAGCGTGCCAGATTCCCAAATTCACGACTATATGCATCCACAGTCAGTCTTCCTTGGGTGAAGTTGCAGAACTCCTCCCTCTTGCGATCCATGAGACCTTCCGGAATGTGATGCTCACGGAAAGCCTCACTGAATTCAGCCCAAGAAGTGATTTGGCCGACCGGGCGCATAGCTTCGAAGTTTTCCCACCAAAGGCTAGCAGGGCCTTCGAGGTGATAGGCAGCATAGGTAACCTTGTCGGCTTCGGCTACGTTGGCAGAACGTAGCTTGTGGGTGATGCTGCGAAGCCAATCATCCGCGTCGAGGGGCTCGACGGAGTGATTAAACTTTGGCGGGTATAGCTTGATAAAGTCATTGATTGACACCAAGTCATTTCGCGGGTGGCATGCAGTGTTCTGCTCAATCCGCTCTAGCAGGCGGTTAGTCTCATGCTTGTTTCTTTCTGCCTCTAGCATCACCTCGGCCAGAGAAGGCGGGTGAGGCAGATTCTCACCTCTAGCTGCACTGGCTTCCCCCTGCTCCGGGGCAGCAGGGTTGCCGCGGGTGTTGACCATCCTAGGAGAAAACAAGACAACAGTTTAGACAAGGATGGCTCAAACTTAACAAGGAAGTGCAGAATGTAATGGATAACACAGAATGCCGACATGTTCATCCATATGTCATGGTAATATAAAACTGCCATATATATACCAACGGTCATACACATCATACATAGTTCAGTACAAGCCCAGGCTACAGTACAACTATGATGAAAGACATTACATCTCATCGGAGGCATTCCAAGCTCCTATACATTATTTGTCTACACCTCCGGAATTGATTACACACAAAGTCATATTTCACAAGTCACACAGGACAGTGGAGATACAACTACTATAATACTAGTGGTACCACTACTAACTCAGACAGCTCCGTAGTAGTTCTCATAGAAGTCACCCCCATAGCCTGGAAGTTCAACATCACCATCCGGGAACAGACAGTCCTGAGGAACCTGTGGACCATAGGGGCTAGGATGAGGTCTTGGACCAACAAACGGTGGCCTGCGGGGACCACGGGGTGGGGTGATGCCTCCCACATCACGCCAATCCACCATGTCTGGCAGAGCTGATCTCACAGGATACAGATCCCTTGTATCCATACATCCAGCTTGCACCGCAGGTGCAAACCGATTCAATGTGGCCCAATGATCAGCATGGGTATTGAAAAGTTCCAGGCTCAAGTCCCGATTCTCTAGGTCCTTATCTTGAAGCAACTCGGCAGTGGTACGAGTTAATGAGTCCTCCTGAGTGGAGTCAGCATAGATAGCCTGAAGATACCTTGCGCTCCCGGAAGTGAAGCTGGCATGTAACGGAAGTCGGTGTTCCGAAGCAGGCCAGTCCGGACTCGCAAGATGGTCATCATGGAATAGGCAGCATCCTGCACAGCCATCTCAACAGTAACCCCGAGTCCATAGGAACAGTGAAGGGGCTCGGTAGATCCAGGATAAGAAGGAAATATCCTGACGGTATAGAGATATTGGCTTTGATTAAAGTCGCGGAACTGCTCTTCGACGGTGTATTCGGGATACCAACGGTAGCCCGTCTCGATCATTACCCGGACTAGCATAGTAGTATGACCGGGCACGTCGAGGCACCGGGTCAGGCGAACCACTTGGTTTTGAACATGGTTGGCCATCTCAAAGCACAACCACAATGCAAAGACATCAGAATTCCTAGGGAAAATTGGACAGCATAACAACTGTAAATGCTCAGAAAAAGATTTGAGTCATCCACAATAGTTCGCAATACCACTCAACAACATCATATCAAGATTCTGATCCAATTAGCAACATACTAAATTAGTAGAACTGAACTAGGGCTTGTAACAACAATCCTATAAGCTACTACGGATTAGAACACGTGAACCTGATAGAGGAGGAGAGCCTAGTCCTTAACCCACGTTGAATGAGGAGAGAATGACTCAGATCAGAGGCATAGGCAAAGGAGTAAAAGAACCTTACGTTCCCTCCCACAATCAATTCCCCTACATATAACTAGAGCATTTCTAGACTCGACATCGACCAGTTTGGCTCAACGAACTTACAAGCAGTCCGGCTCTGATGCCAACGCTGTCAGGACCCTGATTCCAAGTCACATTGATCTAGCCGGTAACACCTCATATCACTTTGCGGCCTCACGCACGGTATCCCACGGTTGTCGCCTTACCATGGCCCGGGACCGTTTGCGCCTTTTGGCTCACGTATATGATTGTGTCGCTAGCATCCACATGACAGAGAACCCGGGCCGACATGGCTAGTCATGAACCCAAAGCGGCACAGACCTATGAAGACAGGCATACATGAATCACATCGAACATGTCGGTCATCAACGAGTGATTTCGGGCTGTAGCACTGGGCTAACAGGACTCCGGGGAACCCCGGGCTGTAGCAGGCTAGGCAGGACTCCGGAAGTCACCGTGTGACATTTCCCCGAAGGGACAGACATAGGGACAAAGTGAAACACATGCCGGCCAGTCAAGTGTCCTGAACAGTAGTGCTGGGCTAGCAGGACTCCGGTGAACCGGGCTGTAGCGGACTACTATGGCTCGAGGAGCACTAGACTACATTTCCCCATATGAAAGGCTGCCAAGGATAAACAACTTGATTGTCGGATCCCACTCATACCAAGCATTTCAATCATACACACAATATGCCCGATATGAGTACATACAACATGGCATCACAACAAAACTCTACAACTCAAGTACTTTATTTAAAGGCTCCAGAGAGCCATACATAACATGTTCATACAGATAGGGGTCACAAGACCCGACACTCAAGTCATACAAACATATAAGCACATGCGGAAGCAACTAGTCTGAGTACAGACTCTAGAAAGAAAGAAGGCTTCTCGAAGCCTGTCTATCTACATAGGCCCTCCATGGCCAGGGTCACCACCTGGGTGGCTAGTCACCCGTCGACATCAAGGTCTACATAGAACCCATCGGAGGGGGCAGTGTTGTCGTCTGAAAACAATAAATAAGCAAAAGATGAGTACAAAGGTACTCAGCAAGTCTTACATCAGAACCTACTATACATGCTTATTCTCAAGAAGGCGGTGGGTTTGATGCAGCAAGCCAGCTTTGACTCTTGGCTAAGCTATCCCACGGAACTTCACTAGTAAAATAGTTTTCGCACACGAGTCCACTACTCACCAACACAATACTCCACCGGGGATCCTCCCTCGTCATCCTACGAGAGGGCCATCCTCGGTACTCACACTTATTTTGAGTCTTTTAGTAGTATCCATTAACTTGTCTATCAACTGTATAGGCAACCAAGTAGTCCTTTATCACGGAAGCGGCTATTCGAATAGTTTTATACCCTGCAGGGGTGTACTTCGTCACACATGTTTCCACCACTTAGCGTCTGCACACGACATGTGCTCGGCAGACTTCAAGCGAAAACAGACGTGGGTGTAGATCACGACCTGACTAACCTCACAAGTCTCTAGTCCAGGTTTATCGCCTATTCAGGTTCCATCCTCAAGGAAATCCGGCCGGGGTGTCCTCAACAGCCCCAAACGATGTGAACAGGGTTCCCGCGACACCAAACGGGTGACTCGGTACACCGTGCCATGGTGTATCTACCGCAACATAGCCCACCCCTAGGGTCAGCGCTACGCACGGCCGCCAACACATGTCCTACAAACACCAGAAACTAGTTGCAACTCCTGGACAGAGGCGAGAGGGGTCAGTAAGTCGAGCGGGGTCATATTTCAGGGCCCAATGTGTGGTAGTAGCTGAATTTTAAATCACGCGTACAGATCTCAGTTCTTAGGGACGGCCTCAATGAAACAACCCACCATGTACTCCTACATGGCCTCTCATCGATACCTTTACCAAAACATGTTCAACGCATCCCTCACATTACCGGCATAAGCATTTCACTCTAGCCCATCTCCCAGATGAACCAAACCTGACACAACTCTAAGCATAGCAGGCATAGTAAGGTAAGAATCACATACATGGCTCAATCAACTCCTGCACATGCTAGTGGGTTTCATCTAGTTACTGTGGCAATGACAGGTCATGCAGAGGATAAGGGTTCAACTACCGTAGCACACAGCAGTTTGAATCGCGTTGTCTTAATGCAGTAAACAAGAGCAAAAGCGAGAACATGGGTTTGTATCGGAATGATCAATGGTTGCTTGCCTGATGGAGTGGTAGTGGGATACTGCCCTTCAGTTGGATACTCATGGATATCCTCAGAGGCAGAACCTACCACGAAGAACACATCGTAATACAATCAACACATGATGATATGCAACAATATGATGCATGCTATGACATGGCAATATGAATGTGTCTTGGCCTAATGCAAGTTATGTTAGAAAGGAATGAACTCATTTGAATCAAAGATTCAAATATTAGCTCATTAAACATGGCCTTAATAGTGCATTTCCTTATTCTGCCTAAACAGCAAGGTAACTTGTTTTGTCATGCATGAAACCATTACAGATGGATAGATTGAATTTTTCTGATAATTTTTCATATATAATTTATCTCATTTGGAGATATGGTTGAATTTCTATGAATTTTTGAAGTTTGAACTATTTTCTAGAATTTCATGAATATGAATAAATCCAGAAAATCAATTACTATGTCAGCATTGCGTCAGGGTGACGTCAGTAGGTCAAAGGCGCCAGCCTAGGTCAAACCTGACTGGTGGGCCCCTGCTGTCAGCCTCTCAGTGCACTAACTACATTTAGTTAGCCTAATTACTGGGCAGGGCCCACTAGTCAGTGACTATACTAACTAATTTTTAGTTAGAAATTAATCTGGATAATTAGCAGAGGGGGGCCCACTTGTCATTGACTTAGGGGAGTCAACTGGGCCCACCTAGTCCACGTTAGTGGTCAAATCCGCCGGTCAACAGGGCTAATCCCGCCGGCGTTGAGTCGCCGGCGAGGCCGAGACGGCGGAGGGCTTCGGAAAACGCCCTCAGGTGACCAAATCGACGGCGGAGACTATCTACGGGTAGCTGGGAACGAGCCGCAGCGTTTGGTGGTGGTAGTTGGGCTCGGGGTGGCCGGAAACGTCGCCGGCGACGAGCTTGGCGGTCGCCGGAGTCGGGTGAGGTCGGTTTCGAGGCTACGGTGCACGGGAGGAAGAACTGGGGGTGGCTACGTGTCCCTGGTGTTGCGCTGAGCACGGTGAGGCACTCGGACGCGTGCTTGCATGGCCGTAGCCACGACGGTGACATGGCCGGCGGCGAGGAGCGCTCGGGCTCGGAGGGGGCGGTGGCTACGAGGCGTAATTGAGCACGCGAACTAGGGGGAAAGGAAGAGGAGCTCATAGCGGAGTCGGAGAGGGGGTCAGCGGGCTCGGGGAGGTCCTGGCAGCGGCGAATTCGACCGGAGATGGCTCGGGTGCCCGAGGTTGAAGACGAGGGCGAAGGCGGCGATCCAGGGCTTCCGGCGAAGCGTGGCTCGGTGGGGAGGACGAGGGAGTCGTGGCGGAGCTAATGGACTCGTCGGAGGCGCGAGGGAGTGGCTGTAGTGGCA